>NW_022196905.1:133625093-133644313 GCF_008632895.1 Mastomys coucha
GGGGGTGGGGCTGGGGCTGGGGGCGGGGCTGGGGCTGGGGCTCAGCTGGTACCCTGTTTGCCTAGCATGCAGACACTGGGTTCTAGCTCCAGCACTGCATACACTAGGCAAGGTGGAGCACTTGCCTAGCCTAGTACCGCTGTATTGGCAGTGGGATTACAAACACATACTGCCACAGTCAGCTTTCTGTATGCTCTAATGGGATCTGACTCAGGGCCTCCTGCTTGTCGGGCAAACACTGGACTGACAGCCATCTCTTCACCTCCTGTTTCTTTTGTTGTTGTTGTTTTAAAAGATGTATTTACATACATAGTTGTTTTGCTGGCATATATGTACACACACATGTGTGCCTGGTGCCCTCTGATGTCAGAAGTGGGTATCAGATCCCCTGGAACTGGAGTTTCTGGAGGACTGGATGGTTGTGATCATGTGGGTACTGGGTGTTGAAACTGGATCCTCTGGAAGAGGGACAAATGCTTTAAACTAAGAAGCCATCTCTCCAGCCCTCTGGTTTTTCAAAGAGGAACTTGGTATGTTGCCCAGGCTGGCAATTCTCCTGTCTCTGTAGCCTCTGAGTCCCGGGATTAGAGCTATCATATTCAGCCCCTTTCCCCCTCTTTTTTAAAAGAGGGGGGCTCATGTAGCTCAGGATTGCCTTAAACTCACCATACAGTGTTGCACACACACACACTGGATGGAAATGACTGGGTGGTTTAGAGCATTGTTGCTCTTACAGAGGACCTGGGTTTGGTTCTCAGCACCCACATGGTGGCTCTCAATCATCTGTAATGTAGTGTCTCAGCTGAACATTTCCTTTTGAGATGCTTTTCTGTCCTGTATCTTCTGAGTTCCATTTCCCTTGAGAAATGGCACTAATTTCACTGGAAAGAGCCCTGTGTATGTTGTTCAGGCTGAAAATCTCAAAAAGAAAATGCCCAGAGAGTTGAATTGATGAAGACTGGCTCCTGATTTGGAGAGCCTGGTAGTGCTGTCCATCCCATGGTACAGTGGGGACACTGGGGTGGCCTGAATGGATGCTGTACCCATGGAGGAGCCTTGTATGGATGATGGGCTGAGCTCTTGGCTGTCCCTACCAAAGCCAAGAGGCAGGGAGGAAACCAGTTGTCCTCGGTAGGCTGACACTTTAGGGCCACAGCAGAATGAACAGTCTCCCAAGTGGCACACACTGAGGGTTCCTCCACCTGCATGTCCAGTGACAGTCATGGTTTACACTGACCCAGTGCTCACTGGTGGAGCAGGCAGCCTCTGTCCCATGCCAGTCCCACGCCAGTCCCACGCCAGTCATGGCTTGCTGGGTGAGTCTGGAGACTAAGAAGACAATCGGACCATCCCCCAACAGTCTTGGTAGCTAAATTCCAGACTTGCCTGGTCTCACGCTAGGTGACCAGGTGTGTCTTTTCAGGAAGTGGCTGTTGTCACTCTCCTGGTCTCCACTATACCCTGGAGGACCTGGAAAGCAGAGAACAAAAGTGTCCATGACAGGGCACAGCCCTAGTCTGACAGCAGTTCCTCAGCGTCCCCAACACTCAAGGGCTCAGAGCTCTTGGAGTTGAGGACAATCTTGCCTCAGCCTCTGAGGTCTGGGAGTACATATGTATATATGTACTCTGCCCAAAGGTGTTCAGAAGAGTCCTGGCCAGTCATTCTGAGCCACACTGGTAACAGGAGCCTGGCCTGTTTGTGCCTGTTGCCAGGTGAGGAGGCTTAACTCTACCATCTGTGAGCAGGGGCATCCAGGTGACCTGGTGTTTTCTGCCAGCTGAAAGACTCCAGCACTTTCTCCACTGCCCTCACCAGGTGGTGTGCAAATCCAGGATCAGTCTTGAACCAGGGCAGCTGCGTGGGCCTGCTTCTCTTGTTTGTTCCCAGGTTTAATCAGGAAGCTCTGGGTGAATCTTACTGTTTTTGAAGCCTCAGGCCCTGAGGAGGCACATAAAGGTGGATGGTGCAGGAAACCACCCCACCAGTGCCTCAAGCCCTTCCTTTGGGTTCCATGGGGGTCAAAAGAGGCCTTATGTGTGGGAGGCAGAGCAAGGACCCATTCTCCTTCTTGAATGACATTCACAGGGCCAAGAGACGCTCTCCCTCTCCACACAGCTAGAGGAATGAGCTGCTGGCCCGGCCGGGGTCTCACCTGTGCTGGGGCCCGTGTGACTGGGGCCCGTGTGACTGGGGCCCGTGTGACTGGGGCCCTGTGCTGGGGCCCGTGTGACTGGGGTATATACTCCTAATAGGGATTTGTGCTGTCCTAGGAAAGCAATCAGTGCCCAGAGTTTCTGAACAACCAGTGTGCTGGACATTTTGATCAAACATTCTTGGAATTATGGAGGTGGTTGGTGAATATGTCCTGAGGATCAGAGTCCAAGGCTAGCTTGAGCTTAGCAAGTCTGTCTCAAAAATAAACAAAATCCTCCAAGCTTAGTTGTAGGGCTTGGTAGTAGAGGGCTTGATAGGCAGTGCCAGAAACACGGCTCTATAGGGCCCTCTGTCTTGGAAGGACTGAGTCAGGTGTAAAGACAAACACAGGTGAGGGTGGAAGGATCCTGTTGTCCCCACCCCATTATGTGACCAGAGCAGCTGCACTTGGGGCGCAGCTGAGTGGCAGGGAAGTCCAGTCATTTGACCCGATTCACACAGGACAAAGTCTCAAGGGCATAGCAGATGGCCGACAGAGCCCAGTGCCTGGCCTAACATGTACCCAGGTGGTGCCTCCAAGGCTGGAGTGTGGTCTTTGGTTCCTAACCGCTATACCCCTTCACTAGACACTGGGAATGGCCTACAAGTGACAGCGATGTTTGAGGGGAAGACCACAAGGCCTGCAGAGGCTGAAGGAGCTGGATGCCAAGGCCAGTGGACTCTGGTCTGAAGACCGGAAGCCTGTTCCCACTCCCCAGCCCAGAAACACCCCTCCTCCATTCACCTGGATTCAGCCTAAGTCCAGGGTCCCACAGAGGTGTTGGACCTTGAGAGCCCATTCGGCCCACAGACCTCAGCAGACTACTACCCAGCTATGCACATACTCAGTAGCAAACTTTCCAGAAAGCAAAACAAAAGCACAACAAAATAATAAAGAATGGGGAGGGAGGGAGTGTGTTTTAAATGAAGCTTTTTATTCGGAGGTAATTATTGAAACACGGTGGATATAGGAAGTGACCCAGGGACACCAACTGCCAGGCCACAGGTCACACGCAGTAGAATCAACTGGTGCTACAAAGGACACACATAGAGAAAGATACCTGGAAGGCTCCCTCCCTCCCTCCCTCCCTCCCCTCCCCTCCCCCTCAGCGTCTGCTTAGATTAAGATCAGGACCCCAGTAGGGTCAGTGCCTTGCTTCACCGCACAGAGGAACCAAAGTCCCTTCCATTCTGAACCATGGAACGACCTGCAGATCTGTACAATCAAGTTCGGGAAGGTACTGCATGAACAGCCAGTGACTGTGAGCACCCGGCGGTCTGCAGGCAAGGGTCTGTGGGCAGTGCAGGGGTGGACACCGGCTCTGTCGCCGAGGCGCTCACAGGCAGACATACGTGAGCTCCTGGAGGACAGGGACGGCGGCCACCCCATCCAGCTCTGCACAGCTGTGCTCTCGACACCTTGGTGCCAAGGCAAGGGTCACACCCACCTAGGAAGCCCCTTCTAGAAATGAGTTTTCACATGCACAAAGCAGTATGTGCAGGTGTGCACAAAATGCCACTTAAATTCATGCTAAAAAAAAAAAGACATAGATGACAGACGAAACACCCTGCTTCCTCAATGAACTGAGTGGCAAGCAGATCTGAGGCTCTCCATGAGAAATAAAGACTGGGCCATCACCAGCTGCCACGGGACACAGGAATCCCCAGAGGTGAAGCTGTCACTGCTACCAGGCCCAGGTTCTGTCCAGGCCACAGTCATGGCAGAAACACCCTGTGTCACTTGGGGGTTAAACACAGGCTAAAACCTAACCTTGACCTCAGGCTGCAGGTAAGACAGTCTGGACCCCTACCTTTCTCCCACACTCCAGTACACACCACAAGGCCTCTAGGCTTTGAGTCTCCGACTGTAGATAGGGTTTTCTTGGCTCTCTGGCCTCAACCCACCTGACTTAGGCTGACTGGCCCCACAAACAAGGTTATAAAGGTCCCATCAGTTTTCTAGGTCTAACTTCTGCCACTGCTACCTCACAGGCTGCCACTCACGTGTCTCCCATTATTGTGTGCCCAGTCCCACCACGGGAGCAGACAGACCCCAGGAACTTGAATAGGTGGGCAGGAGTGGAGAGTTCCTTGACTGGGATAAGGACTGGTTCCAGATCCTTTGCCTGCAGGACACAGGAACCGGCCCCAGTAGCTCTGGCTCAAGTTTGAGTGTGAAGCTCAATTCGTCCATCATTGAAGCTCCTGGGCCAAGAGCAGAGAATCAGTGCCTGCCACCTGAATCACGGGGATGGGGATGGGGATAGGGATGGAGGCACAGGACAAACTCCCACCCGGGTCTACTCAGAAGTGGCAGAAAGCAGGCAATAGGCAGGGCAGAGGGCTCTGCAGCCGGGGAGACGGGGAGGTCTCTGATCAGACACCTGCAGTAGAAGATCTTGAAGTGAAGGAGAGGGGCTCTTATCTATAACTGAGCCTTCCCAGGCCAGGAAAAGCCAGGCGGCACAAGAACCTCTGCACTGTGTAGGGGCCGCACTGTGTCCCTGAGCTAAGTCTCATTTCAGCTGCAGCCTGCCTCCTTCACCCTGGCTGGAGGCTTTCTTCCTAGCCAGGGCCAAGGACCTACATCCACTTCTCTAGAGCTTCCACCCATGTCCACCACCCAGAGATGCTTGTTCCAGCCTGAAGCTCCTGGGTTCCACATGCCCCACTCCCAATTCTATCCGAGCCCGCCAGCAGACAAGTCCTTTGATTTTGGCTTCCTCTGGTAGAGCAGTTGTGCCCACACATCCAGAACTGCCTGGTGGGCCCCCAAGTGGCATTAAGCTCATGGAAGCGCTCTTGCTGTGGCCAAGGAAAGGCCATTTCTCCTGCTACAATGGGCCCAGCAGCCACCCTTCGAGGCCAGATGGCTTTGCTCACCTGTGGAAAGTGACTCCCTAGGAATCCAAAACGGCACTTTTTTTTTTTTAACCGCAGAAATGTGAAGACAGCTCCGAGCCAATGAGGGCAGAGATGACCAGAGCAAACACAGAGGAACGAAAGGCACTCACGAGATCTTGTAGGGTAACTACTAATTTGTTTGTGCTGATCTTGCTATTATAATGCAAACCTGACTTCTAAAGCCCGAAAAACCCACTAAGCAAAGTGCAGAGTCATCCAAGGTCCGGGTGCAAACAGTTGCAACTGGGCAGAAAATGGTGTCTCACAGGAAAAAAACAATTATGCACAGTCAAGACTAGCAACCAGCAGGCTCCCACATTAGCTGAGCGGCCCGTGATCCCATTTCTTCTGCTCCCAGTCAGTGATGTTGCAAGTGCCAGCCTGTGAGCACATACTGCAAAGTTCTCACCTCGGGGCCCTAACTTTACCACCTTCCCCATAGACTTTAGGAGTTCCTGCAGAAAGGCTCACCTGGGAGCAATTGAGAAGGCCCCCAAGAAAGTCTGCCTCTTGGGAGGTGGGGGAAAAAAAAACAACCCAGGTTAGAGGCGCAGGTAAGAGTGAAATCAACATTACACAGGGAGTTCATTAAGTGCCATAAAGTTTGTCGTTATGCCCCTCCCACTGTTCACTCGCAGTTTTTACTTAAGTCGCGATTTTCTGGGTCAGGACTCTGCACACACTGCGGACACCCCCGAGGATTCACACGGTGGGCCGGTTAATCCCGCAAGCGATCTCCAAGCCAGTGGTCTAAGACGATGGGCAGGGACCTGGGCTGGCAGGGAGCGGTGCGATGGGACACCTGGACGACCTCGAGTGGCTACAGGGTGAAGTCGCTACCGAAGTCTCGGGACCACCTGGCGCTGCTCGCACCCGGCCGCGCACTGACCTCGCTCGTAGGCAGCCGAGGGTCGTTGGCGCGAACTACCGAGTCCCGGACGCTTCACAGCAGCGAGTCCCTGGGGCGGAACCAGATCCAGCCTGCTGGACAGTGACGCAGACGCGCCTGCGCCCTCGGCGTGTGGGCGTGGCCTCTGCCGGGGCACGTGCCCGCACCAAGGGGCTGCACGTAGGTCGGGGGCGTGGGTGTCCCCATCCATGGATAACTAAGGCTGTGGCTGGGGTGTATGCTGTTGCCAAGCCAGCCACCCTCCAGCTTGCTGCGGACCTGTGTTCCATAGATCCCGACACAGAATTAGGCAAGGCCCTCAGCGATTGGGAGCACGTACTGATCTTACAGAAGGCCGGTTGGTTTCCCAGAACCCACAAACATCTGCATTTCCAAAACCCACAAACTTCTGCATTTCCAGTTCCGGAGGGGTCTGATGCGCGATTAGACACACACACACACACACACACACAGAATGAATGCAGGAATGGGAGGGAAAAACCCAGCGAAACTTCTGCCTCATTCTCCAGGTGCTGTCATTACTGGAATAAGACACCTTGCCAGGTGCTGACACAAGAACTACAGTAGGAGATGACCTACAGCTAGTACTTAAGAACAAGCTGCACTTCTACACCAAAGACTCTTGAACTTGGCAATGAAAGAAATATGGAGATGCATGCACCAAGGCGGAGGACATCGGGCATGAGATGAGAGTCTGCCCCCAAGGCCATGAGGCTGTGCTCCATTCACAAAGCACTGAGATGTCCTCCTACTGTAAGGGCTGCCAGGAAGCAGGGCTGGCATATTTGGAGAGATGTGGGAGGAACCTGTGGCATCAGGGCGGTCCACAGACAGCACCATGCTCTAGTGGGGATGCTGCAGTCATTACGAGGATCCAGCCAGGAAACCCTTATCTATTTCAAATGACAACGTGGAAAATAGCAAAAGCAAAAAGAGGTGCCGCCAGAACATCCTCTGTGCTTTGGCTAGTTTTGTTTTGTTTTTGTTCAGCTAGACAGGAGCAAGGGTCATTGAGGATGAGGAACAGCAATTGAGAAAACGCTTCCAGCAGATTGGCCGGTAAGCAAGTCTGTGGGTGTGTCTTTCTGTTATTTTTGTTAGTGATTGATGTGTGAGGGCCCAACCCACTGTGGGCAGTGCTACCCCTGGGCAGGTGGTCCTGCTTGCTTATAAGAAAGCGAACTGGGAAGGCCACTGGGATCCATCCAGCAATCAGCCCTTCCAGTCTCTGCTTCAGCTCCTTCCTTGAGTTTTTGCCCTGACTTCTCTTCTGTGATCATGTATGACCTGAAAGGGTTTAGAAGAAATAAACCCTTCCTCCCCAAGCTGCTTTTGGACACCGTGTTTTTTGGGCAGCTCAGGGGACTTGACCCCACCAGAGCCATAGACTGATTGGGACAACCTTGGTGAACGAAAGAATTAAGGGGTGGGAAGCCCTCCCCCAACCCAGTACCTTCTATATGGCTTTCTTTTCTTAAGACAGGGTTCCACTATGTAGTTCTGGCTGTCCTTGAACTCAGAGATCTGCCTGCCTCTGACTCCTGAGTGCTGGGATTAAAGGCATGCGCCACCATACTGACTAAAGGTGTGGCAAAAGACAAGACACCTTGCTGGCTTACGGACAATTCTGCTAGACTCCTCCCAGAGACCTAGCAATAGTTATCTCCTGCCGCCTTTACTACCCTCACTGTGGTGTAGGTGGCCTGGCAACGTATAGAAGGCTGCTCGATACCTTTTCTCTCTCTCCCTCTTTACCCCTGCCTCTCTATTCCCACGTGTTTCTTCTCTTCCTCTCTTTCTGCTTGCTTATAAGAAAGCAAACTGGGAAGGCCACTGGGATCCATCCAGCAATCAGGCCTTCCAGAAAGGCCTCTGTACTTGCTCTGCCCTCTACCCCTTCTCCAGACCCCCCTCCCCCAAACACACGCACACACTCTTGCCCTCATAGCTTCGCTCAGGTCTGCCTGCCCCACCCCTTCTTCAGGTCCCCCTCCTTCCTTTTTCCAAATAAACCTCCTTTATACCAGGTCTGTCACACGGTGTGATTTCTCAGGGGGACACCTTGGCACGGGCCTTCCAGGTTCCCACTCATCCATCCCTGCTGCTGCCAAATTGTATTTCATAACACTTCTCAACACAGAAAGCTGCAGGAGATCCGACTCCTCATGGTGCAGCAGGGTGGGGGATGAGCACTGTTCGAAGGGTCTCATTTTTTTTTTTTTTTTTACATAATTGCTTATGTGCTGGAGAGATGGCTCAGTGATTCAGAGCATGTCTTCTTTCTCCAAAACCCTGGGTTTGATTTGCAGCAGCCACACCATGCAGCTCACAGGGACTGCCAGGGATTCTGCAATGCTGGAACACGGTGTATGCACAGACAAGCAGGTTCATACTCATACTTATATACAAATAAATAAAAAGTAAGGCGTGCCAGGGCTATAGCTGCTTGTCACCACATCTGGCTTGCTTTTCTCTTTTATTTTAAAATCCTTTTTAGATGTACTAAGGTCACAAGTGTGGATTTTTGCCTGCATGTATAAGTCAGAAGAGGGCATTGGATCTTTTGGGACTGCAGTTACAGGTGGTTGCGAGCCACATATGGGTGCTGGGAATTGAACTTCGGTCCTCTGGAAGAGCAGCCAATGCTCTTAATGACTGAGTCATCTCTCTGCCTCTCCCCACCCCCTTTTTTGAGACAGGATCACTCTGTGTATCCCTGTCTGTCCTGGAGTTCAAACCAGGCTGGCCTTGAACTCACAGGTTCACCTGTCTCTACCTCTGCTTCCTACAGTGTGTGCCACTGCGCCTGGCTTCCATTTGCTTTTTTATTTCCCTGTTGGTTCCAGGGATGGAACTCAGGTCATCAAGTTTGCATGGCAAGCACATTTACTCAGTGAGACATCTTACTGACCCATGATCTTACTCTTTCTATAATTAACATTTATTTAGTGGGGGTGGGTGGGGTGGTGAGCGCATGCCACCACAAAAGAGTGAGTGCCATGAATCTCAGAAGGCAGAGGGTAATTTAAGGGAATTGGTTCTCTCCTTTTATCATATGGGCTCTTGGGATTGAATTCAGGCCTGGTGCCAAGGGCCTTTAACGGCTAAGTCTTCTTTGCTGACCCTGGTCTCACTCTTTAGCTCAGGATAGTCTCAAACTTCTAGCAATCCTCTTGCCTCCGTGCCAAGTTGAGCACAGTGAAGTTGAACACACAGGACACAACTGAGTGATCCATCAAGCTGACTTGACCCTTTGTACAAACCCCTCTGGAGCTTCTGTAAGAGACAAAGACTGTGGGGGTGGGGAGGTGCTGGGGATGGCTTAAGAATGATGCTTGCCTTGTAAACAGGAGGACCCAGGTTTGGATCCTCAGAGTCTTAATTTCTCTTCCTGTTGTGATAAAATACTCTGACAAAGGCAACTTAAGAGAGAAAGGGCTTCCTCTGGCTCACATCTTAAGGCCAAGTCCACAATATTCGGGAAGTCAACGCAACAGGAAGTTGAAGCAGCTGATAACATGGCGTCCGGAAACAGGGAGAGATGAAAGTTCAGCTCCCCTTCTCTATTTACACAGTCACGTTCCCAGTCATGGGATGTTCCTGCCCAGAATGAAGATGGGTCTTTTCACAATAATTAACATAACTCAAGATAATCCAGAACAGGAATGTCCAGAGGCCTGTCTCCCAGGAGATTCCAGATGCTGTCAAGCTGACAATTAACACTCCCCATCACACCAGGCATCTGAGTAAAGAGCCTGGCATGGTTCACTCTTGTTAATCCTGATAATAGGGGTGGGGACAAGAAGGTCCCTAGGACTCTCTGGCCCCAGCCCAGTCTAACTGGTGAGTGCCAGGATCAGGGAGTCTACTGGTTGGTTTTAGGCCAACCTGGCACAAGCTAGAGTCATCGGAGGAGAGAGCCTCAACTGAGAAAACATCTCCATAAGATTGATTGGGCTGTAGGCAAGCCCTGTAGGGCATTTTCTTAGTTACTGATGTGGGAGGGCTCAGCCCACTGGGGTTGGTGCCATCCTGGTGCTCCTGGGTTCTATAGGAGAGCAGGCTGATCAAACCATGGGAGCAAGCCAATAAGCAGCCTCTCTCCATGGCCTCTGCACCAGCTCCTGTCCTGTTTGACTCCCTTTGATGATGTATTAAAGCCCTGTGGAAGTATAAACCAAATAAACACTGTTGCTTTGGCCACGGTGTTTTATCACAGCAACAGTCACTCTAATGAGGACAGGGAGAGACTTTATATTAAAATACAAAGTGAGGCCGGGCAGTGGTAGCGCACGCCTTTAATCCCAGCACTTGGGAGGCAGGGGCAGGCGGATTTCTGAGTTCAAGGCCAGCCTGGTCTACAGAGTGAGTTTCAGGACAGCCAGGGCTACACAGAGAAACCCTGTCTCGAAAAAAACAAAAAAAACCAAAGTGAGGAGAAACTGAAAAAGACACATGACATTGACTCACATGTGACTGCATGTACACACTTTGGTGTGTGTGTGTGTTGGTGTGTAGGCCTGAGGCTGACGGCTGGATTGTTTGACTCAGGATCTCTCACTTGGGGCTAGAACTCACCAAAATGACTTCCAGCAAAATGACCAGCCAGCTTGCTCTAGGGATCCCATCTCTACCTCTTCCACCTCTTCCTCCTCCTCCTCCTCCTTCTTCTTAAGATTTATTTATTTATTTCATGTATGTGAGTACACTGTAGCTGTCTACAGACACACCAGCAGAGGGCATCAGATCTCATTATAGGTGGTTGTGAGCTACCATGTCGTTGCTGGGAATTGAACTCAGGACCTCTGGAAGAGCAGTCAGTGCTCTTAACCACTGAGCCATCTCTCCAGCCCAATCTCCACCTTCTTAACATTGGAATTACAGGCTGTGCCCACTAGGCCAGATACTTAGTGACCAATGGGGATCTGAACTTTGGTCCTCACATTTGTATAACAAACACTTTATCCACTGAGCCACATCCCCAGTCCCTTGCCAGCACTTTTGTATGCCAGGGGGTGGAGGTGGGAAGGGTTAAGGTGGTGCGAGACCTTGTTAGGTTTCTCTGTGTGGCCCTGGCTGTCCTTAAACAGAAATATGCTTGTCTCTGCCTCCTAAGTGCTGGGATTAAAGGTATGTGCCACCACCACTCAGCTTGCCAGCCTTTTATTGGGCCCAATACCACAGCACTAGGGGAGCAGCTGTCTTCAGGCTGAGTGACTAACCTGGTTATACAGAAAAGGGTATTGGCCCCAATCACAGAAAACCTAGCGTGCAAATGAAGGCTTCTATTTTCACTAATCACAGGCTCATCTCTTTCCAGTTAGGTTCTGAAGTCCCTCTGCTAGGCCTAGGGGAAGTGTCCTCCCTCTGGCTAAAGTGCAAATGGTTACATCCTGAGTACACAGGCTTGTGGTAGCAAAAAGTTTGGTACAAGGTATGTGCCACAGTCCAGCCTTCAGGAGCCTAGAGCCTTAAGGATCATTCCCTGGGCTCATCTGACTGACAGTTCCTTTGCTCGACAGCCTGGCAAGCAAGGGAGAGCCCAACAGCTGCCAGTAATGGGAGGAATGAGGTCTCAATGCCCATCCCTTAGAATATCTCCCCTTTCTCCCTCTTGCTCAGGCCGCCACTTGCTCCACCCCTCCACTCCCCCCACCGCCAGCCCCCCACCCATTTTCTCCTGCCCATAGGTTCTTTATTTGTTTTTTTCCTTACAAATGGTCGTGTGCCACCATATGGTTGCTGGGATTTGAACTCATGACCCCTGGAAGAGCAGTCAGTGCTCTTAACCGCTGAGCCATCTCACCAGACACAGAATATTTGTTAATACAGGGAAATGAACATCTTACTAGATTTAAGGAACTTATCATTTGTGCTGTTAGTGTTAAGATTTTTGCAGCATTAAGACCTCACCTGTCCAGCAAGAAGCGAGTGCCTGTTTCACTGGGGTCAACCCAGAAAACCAACCAGACCATCCCTGTTACGCATGAAGCCCAACTTCAGCTGCTGACACTATGCGCAGGAGTGGGGTTTCTTGGAGTGAAGGTTTCATGGGCACCTGGTGGCCTCTGAAAGCTCCACCTTTCTTCCAGGACACAGTGCTGAAGGAGGGTTAGCCTGCAGCCCTGTGTGTATTTCACTGACTACAGTCCTTGCTCTGCTCTGCTAACTCTCAGCTAGAATGTTCCCTGTCACTCAGTGCAGTCGAATGGCTGTGACGGGGGCCCAGGCAGCAAAGGTGACCCTTTGTGGATGTTTGTCGGAGAGAGGCACATGATGCCAATTGGGACCTGGAGGTATCATGTCCGCCAGGTGAGGGCACACTGTCTGTGCTGTGGTGGTGTCACTTCTCTTTGCCTCCTACCTAGTCAGCAGTGAGAGTGGCCCTGGCACACAGACTAAGAGAGGGCAGGCTAGAGGCAAAGTCGGACACAGGCGTCTGTATTTTTAGCACCTGCCAGTCAGAAAACCACCTCCTTCTGCCTCCCTTCTCTCCAGCTGCCACTGTTCGTGCCTGCAGTGATCTGCATAGGGCCAGAATTTCCAGGTCCCAGAGTACCAGCAGGGCTACGGCAGGCTTGTCCTGGTACAGAGCTCCTGAAGTCTCAGGCTAGAGAGGGTGAAGGCGAGGCTATGGGGAGCAGGGCTCCCAGGGCCATAGGAAGGGCTAGGGGCTTGGTGTATTCTGGCAGGCCCACATGGCTGGTTGCTCCCACCACACATGCAGGCAATTCCTGTTGTTTCTGGGGCCTCCCTGAGGGCAGCTGCTCACATGCCTGTGGCTTGGGCTCTGAGAGGGGACTTTGGTCAGGGCAGATGCTCTGTTAGTTAATAGTCAGGGATACTCCAGCTTGTCACCAACAGAAAACCGTGACCAGATCTTCTGAGTGTGAACTGTGTCACTGCATGCCAGGCTCTCCTCTGCCAAGAGCAACTGAAAATGACATCGGGATCATATTGAGGCCCGAAGGCCTAGCTGCAGCTGGAGATGATGTTACTAGTGGGAAGATCTGTTTCCACTAAGGACAGGAAAGGCCCTGGCGCGCAGCCAGGATAGTGGACTCTGATGAGAAGGGATGGGAAGGGTATCAGAAAAGGCATGGGGGCACCTGTGCTGACAGAGATGACCCGTGGCTCACCTCGCAGGAACCATACAGCTTCAAGTGAACTCAGACCATCTGCCCCACCCCCAGCTCAATGCCTCCCCTTTCCTTATTTGGATGATTAGTGTGATGGCTCTTTCCTGTCATCCCAACACTTGGGAGACTCAGGCAGGAGGATCACAAATTCAAGGCTAGTCTGGGCTATATAGTAAGATCCTGTATTAAATAAAACAAAATAAAATAGCCGGGCAGTGGTGGCACATGCCTTTAATCCCAGCATTTGGGAGGCAGAAGCAGGTGGATTTCTGAGTTCGAGGCCAGCCTGGTCTACAGAGTGAGTTCCAGGACAGCCAAGGCTATACAGAGAAACCCTGTCTCGAAAAACAAAAAAATAAAATAAAATTTGTAATATGCTAGGTCCTCAATGGCATTAGGTTAGTTATATTCATATAACTCTACAACCCTCATGGAGAACAGGCTTGCTTTAAAATTGCTGTCTAGGCAAGGCTAGCCTTGAGTTTGTGATTTCTCCTACCTCCTCTGTGCTCGGATTATAGGCATCCACCACCATACCTTGTTTATGTGGTGCTGGGGATGGGTCCTAGGCTTTATGCATGTTAGGTAAGCGTTCTACCAACTTAACTACAACCCCCAGCCCCATCAAAAACTAATAACTTAAACATATTCCCTGCCCCTGGTCAATGTTCCCTAGATTCGAATCTACCCAACAATACACAAATGCACAAGAGAAAGTGGAGAAAAGGGGGAACTGGCCAGGACAGATATAACCCCAGCACCACCCAAGCCCCTGAGAGTCCAAATGCAGCGGCTTGGGAGACAGGCACTCTCCTGCCAGCAGTCTAAAATGCCCTTGCTGTGGAATGCAGCTGATCTTATCGACTGCCACTTCTGAACAGCCAGGAAGACCTGCCAAGTCCCAAGAATGTGGCCTGGGAAGGGAAGTTCCGGCGTTTCCATGGTGCTTGGCCTCAGCAGGGCACTGGGCTGCTGCGTGAGATGAGACTCGTGACCAAGGCATACATGGCACGAAGGAGGCCTGAGCAGGGGCCATGCCTGACTCTTAGGAGCCCTCCCTGCAGCACAAGGGAGGTCAACTCGGTGGGATTTTTCAACTATCAACCCCGGAGCACGAGGTCAGACAGCGCTTCACACACCCCTACCCTGCCCAAGATGTCTAGCTTGGGGACTAGCCTGCTCAGTGGGAGGACCTCCTGCAGCCAACTCCGCGGCTGGGGCCCTCTGCAATGGTTTCCTTGCCTGGACTCTCCTCCAGCGTTACCCTCACTTTGAACATCTGTACTGTGCTTCCCATGGTACAGAGCAGGCAGCCAGTGGGGCTTCTACACCTCTACACTAGGAGGATGCTCGGTTAACCAGCAGCACTCCTTAGTTGTGAATGAGGCCTCACAGGAACCCTCTGGTAGGCCTCAGGAGACCTGACACTTCAGAGATGGGTAAGACAGCCCAGACTCTCACCAGGAATCCAGAGGGTTACTTATTTATGGTTTAGTTTTGGTTTTGTTTATGTGCCTAGGGAGCCTAGAGGTCCACCTTGGCAGTCACTTCTCAGGTGCTGTCCACCTTGTTTTTATGACGGGGTTGGTTTTTGGGGGGTGGGGTTGGAGGTGGTTGGTGGCCTGAAACATGAAAGTAAACTAGGCTGGCCAAGGGGCCCAGGGCCTGCCAGCATAAACACATGCTACCACATTCAATCTTTTTGAAATGGGTTCTGAGGGATCAAACATAGGTCCTCTTGCTTGCAATTGGACCAATAACTCCAGGACACCCCCCCCCATACACACACACTTTTGACAGTCTTGCTTTGCAACCCCAGTAGGCCCAGAATTTGCTATGTAAGCTACAACAGCTTCGGATTTATGGCAGTCCTCCGTTTCTGCCTCTTGAGTGCTGAGATTATAAATGGGTACCATCATGCCCAGTAGATACGTTCCCTCCTCCCTCTCTCTCATGCGAGTGAGTATGTGTGTGTGTATTTTGTTGTTACTATTTGGTTTTTAAGACAAGATCTCATGTATCCCAGAATGCCCTTCAGGTGAGTATGTAGCCAGGGACAGCCTTGAACTTCTGATCCTCCCTGCTCTACCTCCAGAGTGCAGAGACTGCATGTATGCATGCACTACTAACTCTGGCTTATGTGGTGTTGAGGATGAAACGCAGGGCTTCGTGAATGTTAGGCAAATACTCTAAATGGTATCATTCCACTTTCACGTTGGACAGCAGCTAGACAGTGGGTCAGGGCCGCTTTCTCCAGACAGCTCCACTTAGGCACCTCTAGGACCTGGGAACCACAGGCCATGGACATTACAAACTTTGACGGGGGCAAGTGCACCGCCCGCCAGCATTAAGGCGGCAATGGCTGTCTCCTGGAACTGTCTGATGGACTAGGGGCGGAGCCTGCGGGAACTAAGGGCTGGTGCCAAGAAAAGGGCGGAGCCACAGGAGCTGTGGGTCGGGAGGGAGGGCGGGGCCTGGCGGCGTTGCTCGGCGGGCGGGGGGCGGGACCACACGAGCGCCCCCGGGGGCGGGACGGGGTCACGTGTGTACACAGCCCCCGCGGCGTGCGCGCCGTGAGCTCCGCTGCCTCCTGCAAGCCCAGCTGCTTGCCCGCGGCCGGTGCGCGGGCCGCCGCCCAGCGAGCGGTGAGTGGGGCCTGGGGCGGGGAGCCCCTAGTGCTCTGTCCCGGGCGGGAGGGGACCGCGCCAGGCTGCGCTGGGTGGGCGCCAGGGGCCGGGTGCGCGGTCCTGAACCCGGGCGATGGGTCTGCTGCTTGTGTAGGCGATCGGGTTCTTCTAGGACGTTACGGTTACCATCTTCGTCCCTTCTGATGGTTAAAAGCGTCAGGACATTTGGAACCCGTGCGTAGAGATAGCGGAACTTGCGCCATCGGCCCTGGACATTCACCAGGCACCGGAGGCAATAACAGCAACTAGAAACCCCAGGTGAAGGGATACAGCTCAGGTCCGCAGGCTTGCTAACTAGGGCTAACTTAGTACCCGCTGTCCAGAACAGCACCTGCCAATTTAGCGCGCCCCTGTCTGTGATTATGTTTTCGAGAGTAGCACTCCTGCTCTGGTCCTGACCCAGCAGCCTGACATCTGTGTCCACCCCCATGTATCATCAGAGGCACTGATAACCTGGGGATAAGCTAGCTTTAAAGAACTATAAATTAATCCTATCCGTGTCCCGAGGCCACTCCATGCATAAGGGACCAGGCACTATCTCTGAGAGTGCAAGGAGACACTATTAATGATTACACCAAGGGTACAGCCACATTACCTTTTAACCTGCCATGTAGGTCTTTGAAGAACTACCACAAGGTCCAGATTTCCAAACTAAAACCTCTGGTGTCTCCCAGGGTACAGTGTGCCACAGTAGACTCAGTGTCCCTGTGACTCTTGAATGTGTTCATGAAGAAAGCTGAGACACATCCACCCAAGCCTAATGTGAGGGTACATGGGGATTTAGGTCAGGATGTGTAGGCTGAGCAATGGATAAATGATATGTGCCAAGTTGGGAAGGGGATGCCCGTGTGGTTCACAGACTGGAGGAGAGGCTTGCTGCTCCCTGGTACCCCTCGATGTCCTAGCATACTTCCCTCCTTTAATGACCCAAACATACTGAGATACATCAAGCCAAGCCTCTGGGGGAGTAGGAGACCACAGATCTAAGAGTAAGTGCTCACAAGTGACTTTTCTGTTTTCCTTAAACCTGGCCTAGTTACTTGCTCCTGCAGCAGCTCAAGCTGTCCTGACCCAGCAGCCAGAGTCAACCTACAAGTCTGGCTGGCCAGCACTGGGTCAATGTGTCCCTGAGCTCTCAAAGGCCCTGGCTCAGGACTCCAAGCACCACAGAGGCTGGCTTCAAAGAGCAGAGAGGACTCGGTCTGCAGAGAGACGTGGTTGAGTTTTCTGTCTGGTTTGAGATACTGCTGACA
Source organism: Mastomys coucha (assembly GCF_008632895.1). Lineage (NCBI taxonomy): Eukaryota > Metazoa > Chordata > Mammalia > Rodentia > Muridae > Mastomys > Mastomys coucha. The sequence continues at coordinate 133,642,183 of NW_022196905.1, forward strand.
GAGCCCCCTCATCCTAAGACAAAGCAGAGGGGGCCGAGTAACATGGAGTAGACAACCTGTGCGGCCCAGTGTCCACCCAGACAGGAGTTTCCCCATTTGAATTAGGAGCAGAGTCAGCCCAGCAGAGGACTGTTGTGATCAGAGCAAATGGGACAAGATGAGTAAAAATAACCACCAGAGCCATGATAAGATCTGTGGCTTAGAGCACTTCCCTGCAGGTGAAGCCACACCCAGGTTTTTTTAAAAGCTGAGGTTATCAGGAGCCCAGGTGGGGGTGCACGCCTACCCAGGGACCGAAATGGAGACTTTATCTGTTCTGACTTTGCTCCTTGTTCTCAAGATGCCTCTATTTATCTATTGTTGTTGCTTATCCCCCCCAACCCCCTTCCTGGTGTTGTGTCTGTAGTTGAGGCTACAGGCCTCAAACTGTGTTTGTCAGGGAAAGAAGTCCAAGTTAACAAGTAAATTGTGAGCAAAAGAATAAGTTCTATCTTCCTCCGGGGGAAAAAGGACGCCCGGGTCCTATACAGCCACCCTGCCTGCTCCAAGGCAGAAGTAATTTGGTCTCCACCTCTCTATCCCCCACCCAGCTTTCCTGCAGCTGGCAGCAGCTCCTCCGCAGAGAGAGACAGGGCACTGTTTTTATGTATCTAAGGCAAGCTGCCTGGCCCAAGCTTGATCCTCTGTATACAGAGAGATAGGGTGCTGTGCTCAATGTACCTGAAGCAGGCTGCCTGGCCATGCTCCTTCCTCTGCATTGTGAACTGTGGAGAGCAAAAGGCTCTGAGAATCCAAACCACTCATGTACGTCATTCAGCTTTCTGATCACAGGCCAGCAAGGCACAGGGGTGGTTACAGGAATCAGCCTGCGCAATCCGTGTGCGTGCGCAAAAAGCCTTCCACAGCCTCTGGCTTTCCGGGCCGTGAGCTCTACGGCTCAGTGTTGTTTGCCAATGCAGGGAAATAAACATCTAGAAGTCATTTTTGAAGCACTTAGTTGTAAATCATGCAGCCAAAGTTGAGTCTCCTGGTCCACAGCAAGCAGGTCCCCTTATACGAATCCATCAGCAGCTCATGGCCCACTGTGACTGTTTGCATATAAATCTGAATGTCGACCTGCAGTTCTGTACCAGGGGTACCATGTCCAGTCTCTGCTGTCCTTTCATTTACATATCTCCAGCCAGGCACTAGGACACAGCATGGGAGCCTCCCCATCTGCAGAGGCTACACAAAATAAGATGGGAGATGGTGTCATTCAGTGCCTGGCTGAGGGCTTATGGGGACAGAGAGGGGCACTGAGGTGTTCACAAAGGTGCACTCAAAGATCCACCAGATGAACAGGAAGCAAGGGCCTAGGCAGGCCAGACCCTGTAATGAAAATCAGAAGTGTTTTTCCCCTTCCTCCCTCTCTTTTTAATGGTATTGGAGATGGAATGCAGTACCTCATGGAGCATGGTAGGCAAGTGGCTTACTGCTGAGACACCCTCCGGCCCCTCACTAGGGCATTCTAGGCAGATGATCTCCTGCTGAGCCACACCTCCCAGCCCTCTGTTTACTTTGAGACAGGGTCTCTTCCAAGTTGCCCAGGCTGACTTTGAACTTGGACTCTTCCTGCCCCAGTCTCCCTAGTAGGTAGGATACCTACCTTGTGCCATCACACCTGGTAGACAGATGGCGCCAGCCTAAGTTGTGAAGCAACAGGCTATAGAGATGCCCCTAAACAACAGAGGATCAGAATTTCTTTTTAACAGGCAAGAAATAAAATCTGGAGTGTTGAATGAGTCTGCTCCAGCCATGTAAGAACGGGAGGGTCTGTCTGGGTCTACCAGCATCGTCTGGGTGGGGGCTATTCCCTCCGGGCTACTTCTGGCCACCCAGTGTCACAGGGGACCACTATTCTTTACTCCATGTGGCCACATTGTTGCTAAAGAAATCCACTACAACGAGCTAATTTAGACCTCGTGGGTTCATTTTAAATAAGGCATACAAAAAAAGAAAGATGTCAGTGTCCCATCTTTAAATGCTTTGCAGGGTTGCTGCTGTGCATTTGCTCAGCAGGGAGCCCCGTGAGGGGTCCAAGTGGCACAGAACCTCAAGAATTTTAAGTAATGAGCAGAAAACAGCCTCCCCC
>NW_022196905.1:133644333-133673067 GCF_008632895.1 Mastomys coucha
CCCCCCCCCCCCCGCCAGCTACTTCCCTTCCCAATTCCACATTCCTTGGAAAGCAGTGACTACAAGGCAGTGGAGCCAACTGTTTACCCTGTAGTCTAATACTAGAGAAACATAAGTGCGCTCACTCTATCATCCTCAAGTCCCAAGCCAGAGCAGACTACATTTGCAGAGCCTCTGCCACCTGATGGCCAAGCCAGGTCCCCAGAGCGAATTCTGAAAGGTTTTGACATTTGCCCTTGTGGCCACACCCCACCCCTCCCCATGACAGCTCACGTGCGTGTGTCTCCTGGGCCCATGTGCTCTCATGCCCATCCTCCCTCTTTTTCCTCTTCCCCTGGGTCAGTTGACATAGAGTCTGAGCGAAAGGTCACAGACCAGCTTCTGTTGCTCTGATGACAGCTAGGGAAAAGACTAGAGATCTGTGCCCAGTGCTTCTGGGACTCCGCAAGCGTTCTTGGTGCCCTACCCCGACACACATGCTTGGGGGAATTTCCTAGTCTACATCTGGGGAAACAGAGGGGCAGGATGAGAGTGATCTGCCTAATCAGAGGGGCATAGGCAAAAGGGCTGGCAGGAAAGCCTCAGCCCCCTATCTGTCACAGAAGAGGGGCTGAGCTTCCCAAGAGCTCAGAGCACAGGCTCACAGCACAGGCTCACAGCCTCACTACGCCCATGTCCATTTCAACTCTCCCTCCTGAGTGCCGCATACATCAGGCCGAAGGTGTAATCTGTACCTGTAGATAAGGATGCAATTTAGGGCTTGGCATAGAGGCTTATGCCTGTAATCCCAGTATGCAGCAGGCTGAGGCAGGGGGATCATGAATTCATGGCATGCCTGGCCTTCAGACTAGAACCCTGTTTAAAACAAAAACACCACCACCACCACAACCCTCTATTTCATACCAGCACAACCATGCCTGGAGCACCCTAGGTTCCCAGTGGGGACAGTGTCCACTGCATACCTATCCCTATCCCATTCTATCTCTGAGGCCCAGTGGCCACTCCTAACTTAACCCTTGCCACAGTTAAGGAAAAGAGCACCCACACTGTTGGTTCTCTGATGCTCAGGACAGGTCCTCTGGTCTGTAGCATGTGAACCTGCTGTGTCACCTGTGGTAACAAGTGCTACAGGGTGGGCTATACAGAGGGGCCAGCCTCACAAGGTACTGTTCCTCTCAGACCTGCCTGAACTGGGCTCTGAGGTTGTCTAAGCGTGAGCCAGATAAAATGGACACCCTTGGGATTCCAGCACTTAGGCAGCTGTAGCAAGAGAACCACGGTCTGAGGCCAGCCTGGGCTACCTAGTGAGACCCTAGTCTCAAAAGAATCCAAGACCCTAAAATTATGTCCTCAGGTCCTAGAGCGAGATGGGAAACTCCTGACCTGGACAGGTACTTCTTAGGAACATCGAGTCATCTGAGTATGGTTATATTCTTGCCAAGGACCCCATCTTGCAGGCCTCTGTGGTCTGAGATCCAGATGAGGCTTACTTTCTTCGGTCCTCCTGGATGGCCCAGAATGACGGAGAAGGGGGGAAGCCCATTGGGGAATGTGGATGGATTGAATCTTCCCTTATGCTAAGGGGGCTAACGATGCATCCTTGCCTTCCACCCTGGAGGGCACTGAGCATGAAGGACTGTTCAGCAGGAGACCCACAGCCAAGTCCTTGGAATGCTAAGGGTGGTATCTGAGGGAAAGAGAACTACCAACTATGTGCCCACCAGCCTGCTCAGCTCCAGGCACTAATTAGGCCTCACCCCACCAGGATGGAGGTGGTGCTCATTACCCGGCCTTTCTGTCAGGCTTGGAAGGGTGCTGAACAGGTTGGCTGAGGTCATCCCAGAGTCAGCAAGGCAGCTTGGGCAGGAAACAGGGATGCAGAGCCCCAAGTTCTTCTTCCACCCTGAGCTGCCACCCTGGCTGGGGTGAGGGACTGTCTTTGCACCCACTGTCATTCTCTCCAGTCTTCAATCACACCTTGCTCGGGCCCTACAGCAAGCCTTAGTGCCATCTAGACTTGTCACGCACAATGAGAGCCTCCTTGTCTTGATCTAGGTCCTCCGTGACACCTGTGCCCTGCCCCTCCCTTTGCTGCTTTGTGGGATGGAGGAGGGACTGAGAAGCCAGCAGCTGGGTGAGGACTATGTCTGCTCTCACACACAGTCAGAGGTGTCCCTGCTCCCATGAGACTGGCCTCCCTTTCCTTGGTCTTCGGTTGCCTTCACATGCTGGAATCTTAAGGCCTTCACCTGAGGGTCTACTACTGTTGTTGCTAGTCTCATGTGTGCGTAAGCCAACATCATCCATGTCCCCTTCCATTGTTCTCTGTTTATTTTCCAAGATAGTCTCATTGAGCTGGAGCTCAGTGACTCATCTAAGTGCTGGCCAGCAGGCTCTGGGGATCTGCCTGTCTCTGCCTCCCTGGTGCTAGAGTTAAAGACATACACAGTCTTCCCTGGTGTTTCATACAAATGCTGGGTGAGGTCCTCTTGTTTGCACAGCAAGCGCTTTGCTTTACCAACAGAGGTATCCCACTCCCTTACCCTTTCATGATTGTAATTAACAAAAGTAAGTGTGAAAGAGGCAAGTGAATCACCATGTCATTAATGAATTCATTAACAAACTAACTGCAGTCTTCGGTAGCCTAAGGCACGTGTGGTCCTAGGCTCCTTTGTCCTCTTAGCCGGGGTTCCCCTGCTTGGGTGAGGGGTGCCCAGAATGAGGGACAAGCTGACCTACTGCTTAAAGGCTCTGTCCTGGCAAAGTCGGGAGTGAGTTTGGGGCTGGTGTTGGCCAGATCCTGAGTGGGTAGCACCTCCCACGATGATGTGGGTAGGGAAGGAGAGTGTGTGGGCTGCCACAGTGTCCTCTAGGGAGACACATCTGGGGTCGGTGGAGCCTGAAACTCGAAGGCCAGCTGGAGGGAGGCTGGGCCTTCAGAGACAGAGAGGTCAGAGGAAACCAAGGGCCCCACTGGTGGTATGGGGGCCACTCAGAGCTGGCAGAAGGACTTAGCAAGGTTGGGCTATGACTGGGAGGAACCTGTAGTTGCCAAGTTAAGACCAGAGCCAGCAGGAAGAAGGACAGGACATTGAACAGGAGACAGGGCCAAGGACTGGCTTGGCTTTATAGGTATGCCTTGGTGCTGTGTCTGACAGCCATGCGAACCTAAGGAGACCAGGGAGGGCAGGAACTGTGGGGGAGGGCTTGGGGGATGGGAACAGCCAGAGAAGGAATGGAAGAAAGCAGTAATAAGGGCAGGGTCTGGTAGGATCAGGAGTGCGGCGTGCGTGCGTGCGTGCGTGCGCGCGCGCGTGTATATGTATGTGTGTGTATGTGTGTGTGTGTGTGTGTTGGACGGCTGAAAGGTGGGGGACAGGTGGGGTGTTCCTAGTAACAGAGCACCCTCAAACTTGAGCTGGGCCAGTGGGCAGTGCTTTGTGACTAGAGGGAGTGTTTTCTCCCTGGTCTGCTGAAGAGGGGCTGGCAGCAGTTGGCAGGGCCCCAGAAGTTGGGTCATGAATGAACACTGCAGTCTCTCAGGCAGAATGTGACATGTGCTGGGGGCAAACTCAGTGCTGGGGCTCCACCTCTGCTGTCCCTATGTTGCTGCATAAGGTGGCACCTCCCCGGAAGCTCACTGGACAAACTCAGGCATCACCTGACAGGCAGAGTATAGCTCTGTGGAGACCACCAGATAATTTCTCCCTAGCCTCCCACTGGTTTGTGATCCAGTTTCTCAGGAAGGAAATTATCAGATGGCCTGGCTAACTGGAAAGACAGCCTGGCCCAGGCCAGAGGGTGGAAACCAAATCATTGTTCACTGGCTACAGGAAGTCCATCTTCTCTAGCAGCAAGGGGAACAGGAAGGAAGATGCAGGGAGACAGGAACCCTGGGAAGCCTGTGAGTACATCCACACCCACACTTTACGGGGGCCAGCCTCCCCAGCTCCCCTCTGTGGGTAGGGAGGGTAGCTGGCTGAGACCACTGGACTCACTGTTAGGTGCCCACAGCCTCAACAGGAGGAACCCCACTGGAGGGTGCCCCAAGTGGAACTGACTGGATTGAGGTCCCCAAGGTCACGCACAGAGATTGGCTATGATTCCAGCTGTCTTTAGGCCATCCCCAGCTGTTCCTCCCCAAGCTGCAGCCCACACCTTAAGGTGGGGAGGGAACACTTTCAGGGTGGCCACAGGGACATTCCTAGGGCAGAGAAGTCGGGATGGAGGCTCTAGTGGCACTGTTAGACCTATGCCTCTGACATGGATGGTACAGCCTACACAGCCACTCTGCTCTTGGGATCTCCCAGCTGTACCTGCTGGGAGGAGCATCTCCCAGGAGCAACACCATAGCAAGCCTTGAAGAATATCACTTTTAGAAGATAAATGAAAACAAGTATTATTCTGGCTTTTTTTTTTATCTGAAATAAAAGTTCTGATGAGTAAGAAAACTTTGAACAGCAGTTTCCTGCTAGCTGCTGAACAACGCTTATCAGCTGTTCAGCACCCACAAGCTGGCAAGAAGCACGCCCCTCGGCCGTGCATCCAGGATGTATAAACAGCTCGGTGCAGCTCTCAGACCCAGGCCACGGCAGGCAGCACATGAATATGGAGGGAATTCTACCCAGACAGACACGATACTGTTCCACATGATGATTTCCCTAAAGCCCAGCTGCTCGCCCAGCCCGGGCCCTGAGCCCTACCTCCTGCCCCACTTCTCACTGCAGGCCATTAGCAGTCTGGGCAGCTGCTATGCCCACCAGGCTGCATGGGGGCCACGGCGGGCAAGCAGTCCTACCAGGCTACAGTGCTGTTGCCAAGTAATACCTCCCACTTGTTCTTGTGGCCCTGACCAGGTCATATGCATGCACATCTGGAAATGCATGTGTGGGAGGCTTTGGACCCCCTGCCCCAGCTCTGATGTTTTCAAGTCTAAGCCTGCCCTGTGCCACCACTGTGCCTTCAAAGAGCCTTGTGTGTCCCTGAGCCTGCAGTGAAAGCAGCCAGCATCTCTATAGCGGAGTCTCAGAGAGGTCCAACTATTTTCTCCTTAGTTCTACAGACAAACGTCTGTTCAGTTCACTTCCTCAAGGGAAAAGGGAACTCAGGACTGAACTAAACTGCTCCAGGTTCCAGGATGTGAGCTGCCTGTACCCAACCTGAAGGCCCTCCCTGCCCAGAGGCTGGATCCTCTTCGGGGCAGATACAGAACACCCCTCCACCCACCCACCCCCAGCACAATGCAGAGGATGTGAGCACACTTGATCAGGAGGGCAGACTGTCCAAGTGCCGCCTCTCCTCCCGAAACCAGCTGTAAACACAGATAGGGAGGGGCCTCCGTGCCTGCCAAGGGAGGCAGCAACTTTGTGAGTAATTGACTCAAGGAAAACAAGTGCGGCAGGAGTGGTGTGCGGTGCTCACGAGCATCGCTGGCTGGGCTTTCTGAGACACGGGCCCTGGCCCGGCATGCTGCCTGCTGCTGGCCTCTGGAGCCCACAGCACAGAGGAAGGAGCCTTGAAATAAAGGTAGGAGCCTGGTGGCTGTCACTCACTGCTGCTGGTTTAGTGGGGCAGAGGATGAGGAGGCTAGAAATGATGACCTACCACCAATGTGAGTCAAAAAGACATGAGCAAGAGGGACAGAGCAGAATCCTTAGACAGAGCAAGTTCTCGGACAGGTCTATTCAATATACACCTACAATGCAAGGTCTGGAGGGCATAGTCCCTGTCGTCGGTGCTGAGGAACTTACTCTCTTCAGAGGACCTTGTGGGCTCTCGCAGCCTCTGTCTCCACGCTGAGGAAGAAGGGTTGAAAGTGGACCAGACAGTAGACTTTCCATAAAGCCTGAGTCCGTAATGCTAACCAAGGCCAGCTCAGCAGCAATGTGGTGGTGGAGCTGGTGGGCAGGAGAGGGCAGAACACTCACTGCTATCCACCCGCAGTGCCCACAGAATACCCACTCTTCCCTGACAACCGTGGCACTGGGATCTGATGGATGAGGCTCCAAAAATGTGTGCTCCTCTTCAGCCACCAGTGGCCACCAAACCCAGGAGTCACATATTCGATTATCTTGGGCTCTCTGTGCTGAGTGCTAGAGGAGGCACCACAGAACAGAAGGGAACAGAAGAGCAGTCCCAGAAGAGATGACGAGAAATGATAGACACCACAAAGAGACACATTTAAGGAGCAGGCCAGGAGCTGGTGTACACTGACCCTCCAGTGTACCAGTTTCTAGCTCCCCATGAAGCAGGCAGGGGACACCAAGTGAAACCCATGTCTGGTGGAGGATGTAGCAAGCACTTGTCCTTGAAGGAGGTCAGGGCCACTCAGTACTAGGCAGGGTCCCACTCCCCTGCCTTGCTTTTTGTCCACCCACAGTCCTAACTGCTGGGAGCACAGGTGAGGACTGCAGGGTCTTTACTTAGTGGTCTCCTATGCGCTGCATCTGAATGAGTTCCAGCATGACCTGCTGAGCGGACCCCCATGTGCCTGACCTGGGGAGGAAGACAGGCTGATGTCCAGACACACATGATGCAACCGGCTGCCTCTGGAACAGACTGTGGAGTGGGATTCCCCTCCACCCAGACCTCACTGCCAGTGTGTGTCTGTGCTGGCAGAAGGACCCTCCACTCACTGCTGTGACCCATAGCACAGACAGTATACTCCTGTAGTCGGCTGTAGAGAGCAAGTGGGGGACAGCCCTTAGTCCAAGTCAGAAGGACCAGTGCCAACTCCAGCAGCCTGGCTTCCTTGCATTGTCCCTGTGCTCAGGACACAGGAATGTTCTCTTCCAATGTGTCCGCTCTGGGTGCTGTTTCTGTTTTGATTTCGTGGACCACAGGTCTGGTTGGTCCAAAGTATAGTTTGAATGTAGAGTTCCCCACTAAAGAACTGGGTGTCCCTGAAGAACAGGTGAAGAGGAATTCTCTATAGACCCACTTGCCAAACTCGCTTTCACTTAACATCAAGACTGACTGGACAGACTGCAACACAGGCTCTGTGCTGTCCCATGGGTCAGTGACCCTGGGGGAGGAAAGGAATGCCCGGGCTCACCCAGGCCTCCCACGTCTCCCAGCATCACTGGATCTCGGTGCTCAGTAACCTAGCAAGCTTTAAGTGTAACTATAAAGGGCCAGCCCATCTGGGGAAATTATCTGGGCAAAATGCTCAGCCCCCAGCCACCTCAGCCCAGGCAGCAGCTCTTCCAGGCTCCACTCTCAGGGTACAGTGCAGGGGGCTACAGGTGTGCAACACCGTGTCTCACATTTGCTTACACGTGTGCTTGTTCTGGTGTACCTGCTCCTGTGTCACACACATATACCTTCATGTCCCCCTTGGCGCCAGGCAGGTGTGTGTCTGTGTCCTACCAGATGACAGGCTGTACTTATGTCTTCTACACAAGAAAGATGGGGCAAGGAGGCAGCCTGGTGTTGCCGAGTGGTTTGAGGTTCTGTGGGTTCTGTCCCCAAGGAGTCCCTTAACCCGTGCCAAAAGGCAGCAGTTGCTCTGCTCATGGTGATGAACCACAGGCACAGCTGGTGCAGTCGTGGCACAGGAAGGCACATGTAACATACATCTAATGGTCTCTGCAAAAGCCTCTCTGGTGGTCACCTGGGCTTTTGGTTTCCTTCATAAACAGTCCAGGAGTCTCACCAAGGCTATGAATGGCTCCAGCAGCCTGGCCTGGAGCCTCCTGTTTGCAGACACATATATGCTGGCAGATGCAGATAAACTCGTGCACAGGAGAGTAGTGACTAACTCTGTCCCTTCTCTCTCAACAGAGCTGCCGAGCTGGGGTGAGCTGCCATGTGGAGCTGTGGCTCACTCAACAGCACAGCGTGGGGTGAGGAGCCGCTGTGCCGGAACCTGCGCTTGGGGCTGTGGGTCCTCTCACTGCTCTACCTGGGGGCAGGGGTTCCTGTGGGCTTAGGCTACAATGCTCTTCTGGTGCTGGCCAACTTGGCCAGCAAGAATACCATGACCATGCCCGATGTGTACTTTGTGAATATGGCTGTGGCGGGGCTGGTGCTCACGGCACTGGCACCTGCGTACCTGCTGGGTCCTGCCCACTCCAGGTGGGCCCTGTGGAGCCTGAGCAGTGAGGCCCATGTGACACTGCTCATCCTGTTCAATGTGGCTTCCCTGGTGACCATGTACTCCACTGCACTGCTGAGCCTTGACTACTACATCGAGCGCGCCCTGCCACGCACCTATATGGCCAGTGTCTACAACACCCGGCACGTGTGTGGCTTCGTCTGGGGAGGGGCGGTGCTCACCAGCTTCTCTTCCCTGCTCTTCTACATCTGCAGTCATGTGTCTTCTAGAATCGCCGAGTGTGCCCGGATGCAGAACACGGAGGCTGCCGACGCCATCCTTGTGCTCATCGGCTACGTGGTGCCAGGTCTGGCTGTGTTGTATGCCCTGGCACTCATCTCGAGGATTAGGAAAGAAGACACACCCCTGGACCAGGACACCAGCAGGCTGGACCCCTCGGTGCACAGGCTGCTGGTGGCCACCGTGTGCACACAGTTTGGCCTCTGGACACCTTACTACCTAAGCCTGGGGCACACGGTGCTGGCATCACGGGGGAGGACCGTGGAGGGGCATTATCTGGGCATCCTACAGGTTGCTAAGGACCTGGCCAAGTTCTTGGCCTTCTCAAGCAGTTCTGTGACGCCGCTGCTCTACCGTTACATCAACAAAGCCTTCCCTAGCAAGCTCCGTCGGCTGGTGAAGAAGGTGCACTGTGGGCACCGCCACTGCTCCCCTGACCCTGCGGGGATACAGCAGGTGATGGCACAGGCGTAGCTAACCCTCCCTGGGCTGACGTCCTAGGAGAGGGCCTGACTATGAGGAACACTAAAACTCAACTGGACGCATAGCACTTTGGTCCCCAAGCACATGGTGCTTCCAGCTGAAGCCAGAGATGCACAGCGGGGCATTTCTATTGACATTTTCTGTGTTTTCCCCTAAAAGGCCAATCTGGTCTTACACTGCATTGTGGAAAGCAGAGGTGCCTTGTGTGAACAGGCTGCTTCTAACTAACCTTGCCACCTTCCCCCTCAAGGTGTGTGCCTTTCTCCCAGGGACATCTTCAAGGTCCATGTCCTCAAAAGTAGGCTGACCTTCGGCCTCCCTAAATGAAGCGATGAAATCTAAAGCCAGTATTTATACTTCATATTGACATAATACTTGATTCTTCTATTATTATTATTTTTTTAAACAGAAAGAAGTGTTAGAAAGATACCTAGTATTATGAGGAAGGCACTTCAGGGGAATGTGGCTGTCGCTGATACCAATGTTACAGCTTGGGAACAGGACAGTGTGCCTGTCAAGCCTGCGGCAGCTACACATCCATTGCTGACAATGATAGCTATGGAGCACTGACCCTCCCCTCTACGGAAAGCAGATCTTAGTATAGGCCTATCTTTCCAGTGCTTCAACATAAGCATATACATAAATGGAAGAAAAAAAGTGTGTTCTCTTAGTGCCAAAGGTCTTCCAGAGATCTGGATATGGTAAAGGGCTAACCAGGTATGGAAGGGAAAGGCAGGATGGTATGAGGCCAGGCGCTCCAAGATGACCAGGGACTGGCATCGGGGAAAGGGCTCTGCTTGGCCAGTTTCACCCAGCTGTGGGGTGGTACATGATAAGGCTCACCTCCCACAGGTGTCTGAGTCCAGGGCTCACCCACGTGCCTCTGGGGCCTTTTACTATCTTTGTGTTTGGTAATTATCTACTCTAACGTGGGCATGAAAAGAATTCCCACCACCCACATTCTCTAGGTTACATGGCAGGCCCATGAGTCCCTGTCCCCACCCCCACCCTAGTTCTAAAGATCTCCATGTGACCATCTAACCTGCCTGTCGCTACAGAAGGCGGGTGTGTGATCCACATTCAGTGGCCTTCCTGCATGGCCCCATGGCTGGTCCTGGATGTCTGGGGACTGCTGCTCTGAGTCAGTAACTTCAGTTTTATCTATTCTATGCAAACCACATCTCCTTGGATGGTGACTGCTCCAGTTAATCTGCCTTAAGGAGAATTAGGGAGAAACATGAGGCCCTTGGCCCTCGCTGTGACCTACTGGGCATGCTCTGTGGGTCTCAGTTCATGAATAAACCAAAGGGCTGGGTTAGACAGGTGTCTTCAGAGTTGCTTATGGCTGCAGAATTTTGTTCTGAGGACTTTAAAGTGGCAAGCCTGACTTTCCCGACCATTCCCCTCAGGTGCAGAGCTGAGTGAAGGCTGCCAGGCTTCCCCATCCTGATGGTCACACCTTAATGCTTGCTGAAGAAACAAGAACCCTCACCATGAAGGTTCTCTAGGCCTGGCCTGCGGGCCAACTGTAATTCTCCTACGGGTGAGAACAAGTCCAGGGACCAAGGTCACATCAAGCAAAAAGCAACCTAAACCCTGTGGGTCATACAGGAAACAGGCTTTGGGTGGGTAGGGCTGTTTGTGATGTCAGGGTTCCAGTTTAATAGTCTTTGCCCCAAGGACCATTTTATACCCTTTGCTCCAGGCAGAGGTCCAGAGGAGGGGCAGACTCCAGGTCCAGAGGGGTTCTATGCCCTAGAATCCTCTACCCCAGTCACCTCCAAGCATGGTGGGGAGAGGCCCAACTCATGTTCCTTTGTTGCACTTTCTCAGTGGCCTTAGGTACAAACTGGCCAGGTTCTAGGGGACCCTTGAGGGACTGGAAGCCAGGACCAGTACCATGTGACTGGCATCAACTGTATAGCTACTCACTCACTGCAGGGATAACCCAGTGGAGACCCAGATGCCTGCCTGGGTCTTCCTGGTGGAGCCGCCCATCTGCAGTGCTGGCCCCTTCACTGTAAGACCCCTGGAACGATGCACCCTCCCACCCGGGGCTCCATTCCCACCACCTACCTAATTCTTGCCCAAGCTCAGCAGTCACTGGTGCTCAGACATCTGCTATCTCTGATGCTGTGCTAAGTTCATCAAGTGCCCCCACTGTCTGCTTCCCAATTCTGCCCTGCACCTTGCACCTCCCATTAGGAAAGAACCTAAACCACACAAAGAGGTTACTGCAATGGTGTGTGTGTGTGTGTGCATGTCTGCGTGTCTATGTATGCGTGTGTGCAAGTGTGTGTGCGTGGGTGTGTCACTCAGTGATGCTTTCTTGCATGAGTTTAAGACTCCAGGCAAGACCCACATTTCCCCAAGGCTTGTTAATTTGGCTGTCGACACTTCTTGATGGTTTTAATTTAAATGAATGCTCTTATTTTCATTAACTCATAAGAAAGCTTGCTGTGTGTCATTATTCAGGATTCCAGAAAGTGACCTTTTTTCTTGGGTTTCCTTCGCAATGCCATATGACACAACATAGGAAACCAGGCCCATTGCTCCCTGGGGCAGATATACCGAGGAGCCAACAGACACCTGTTTTGTTAGAGAAAGCATTTGGCAAAGGTCAGACCAGAGAGAACTTATGATGTTAATCTGTGTGTCTGGCTTTTGGGTTTAAGCCTGTGGGAAGATGTGGGTGTTCTCACTCCTTTCCTATGGAGTCCACCCCAGTGGCTGGATCTATTTGCCGAAATTCTGTGAATGTGAAAAAGAAACTACTGATGATATCCACACTTCTGAAGACTATTAAATTATTTAACACTCATCACCCTGTTTCCCTTTATGTTTTTTTTTTTAATGGTGTGGGGGAGGGGCAGGGTTGGAACACCAGGGCTTTGCACAGCACCTACTACTAAGCAACAGTCAGGTCCTATGTCTTCTTTCCTGAGGATATAGGATATCGGGAACCAGCAAGCAAAGTCCCTTAAAACTGGTGGTTTCTTGGCTGTATATGCAGCTCGGTGGTGGAGTGCTTCCCCAGCACAGACAAAGCCCCGGGCTTGGTCTCCAGCACCCGCACGACCCTGGTGTGGTGATGGATGCTTATAAACCTATCATCTGGGAGGTGAGAGGAGGGTAAGAGCATCCTTAGCGACAGAGTTTGAATCTGAGCCCAGATGCACAGACCTTGTCTCAAGTCAAGGTCGGCAGGGCTGTGGAGGTGGCTAAGGGATTAAGAACACTGGCTATAAACCAAGTCTGGTGGAGCACACCTATAATCCCAGCACTTGGGAGGCAGAGGCAGGTGGATCTCTGTGAGTCTGAGGCCAGCCTGGTCTACAGAGTGAGTTCCAGGACAGCCAGGGCCACACAGAAACCTTGTCCCCAAAGAAACCAACAACACTGGCTGTTCTTCCTAACAACGTGGGTTCAATTCCTTGTACCCACAAGGCGGCTCACAGCCACCTACGTCTCCAGTTCCAGGGGATCTAACACCTTCTTCTGGCTTCCATGGGAACCCACATACACATAAACAATAACACAAACCTTTCTTTAAAAGATTGTTTCCACGCATACTATAAATCTCAGCATTTTTTTTTTTGTTTACTCTGTAGTTTGTCTACAGAATTGCAGTAAGCTGATAAATGAAGAAGACTTGCTCCATGTCACATGCCCTGTGGCTGCAGGCCTTATGCACACAAAGGGAACTTGGAGTTGTCACTCGGCTAGCCACAGATTAGCAATGGAAAAGTGATACTTGTGTACTATCCTACTTTCCCCCAAAATGTCACCCATCTTTAGGGACAGGCTGGGGGTCTCCTCACAACCTAGCAGCTCCCCCGAAGCTCCTGGCACAGGAGGGTCTGTCCCAGCAGCAGCTAACCCCACTTTGCACACAGTGCTGGGCGATAAAGTGAACAAGCAAGAACCTGGATGTGCTGCTCATGAAACAGACCTGGTACAATCAGTAAGGAGCTCGAAGCCTGGAGTATGCTGTGAGCTTGCCTGGTTTTTGCATGTGCATGTGTGAATGAATGTGCATTTGGGGGGGGGGAGTGCTTTTCCTGCTATTCTTATGGTACCATCAGCTTTGGCAAAACCTTGGGGGAATCCAAACCCAACTTATCTTGAAGCACTGCCACTCTGGAGGATCTCCATGGTCCTCTCTGTGTTTGGCACACCAGGGTAGTACAGGGACTGGACTCCTCCCACAGATGGGTTTCCTGGCCTTCCTACATGGTTAGATGTACTGGCAGGGTCCCTGAAAGATACACCAAAAAGCTCAGCAAGTGAGATATCCCTGCTGCCACAAGGCAAGGGCACATAGCCTCCAATGCTGCCCCACAGTCAGCAGTAGGGACGGGACCAGCGGTGCACAGGGAGCTTTCTAAGGTGGGAACTTGAGCAGAGGTTACCCTAAGCCATCACATGCACTTCAGGTCTAAAGATCTAAGACAGTGCTAACCATATTCCCAGACTTAGTTTTCTTCTGGGGTGCATGTTAGGTCCCCAGAGTTTCTTTCCAGCCCTAATCTGAGACAAAGCATAGCTAAGTCTCCAGGCTTCTTTCAGAGGAGGGCTGGATAAGCCAAGCTCCTGCCACTTAGCTCCCATAGCCAGCCACAGTGAGGGAGCCAGGGTGTTATGTGACAGCTGGGGAAAGGGAAGGACTTAAAACCTATCACTTCTGGAAAGTTACACTCTCTATGTGTTCTGACCACCCACTCTCCTCTTCCCCTACTATCTTATTTCCAGGTCTCCCTCCCTCCGTGTGTGTGTGTGTGTGTGTGTGTGTGTGTGTGTGTGTGTGTGTAATATGCACTGTATGTATGCATAAACAGTCACCCCAGAGACCCAACATCCTGCCTCACTAGGCCAGGAAAGGAGACACTTATCTCTGGGGCCCTGAAGAGCTTTCTAGAATGATGGAAGCGGTCTCTCAATGGGCCACTGAATATGTGGCTGCATGTACCTGTCAGAACTCATTAGCCAGGAAACTGGAGATATGTCAACTGGGTCATGTATAGACTGGCCCGCCCCATGCCATCTCCATCATGGATGGCACGAGCCTGGGAGACACATACGGAATGCTGTAAAGTGAGAAGTGCTTTCAAGCTATGAACAGAAGAGCCTGTCTTAGGATTTGCCTGGGTTTGTGTTTCAGAGCTCCACCCAGTGGCAGTCGATGGACTTGCCATCGGTGACTTCAAACCCCACAGGCAGCACAGGCCAGAGACAGGTGGCGAGGAGCCAGGAGAGGGCAAGTCAGGCAATCACTATCAGCTTGCCAAGCCTAAGGCTCTGGTTAATTATCTGGAGCAATCCCATTGATGTCTACCACCTCCATTACAGGATAGATTTTCATGGAGAATGCTCTGATCTCTAGAGCTTCTGAGCATGAAGTCGGGCTCCTACACAACTTACCCTATGATCTTTAGCTGATGTGGGTCTGGGGATGAGTCTGTCTTTGCCACACCATGGCTAAGCTGAGGAACGATGGGTGTGGGAGGCAGCATGGCTCCCAGAGGGATGGAGGCCTTGCCAGCCACTGGCCATTCCTTCCCTCTTCTGGAGAGGAAGGACACTTGCAGTCACGGCTGCTCTCCTGCAGCCTTCTTGCCAGTCTTCCCAAGTCACAATCTGCTGAGGCCCTTGGCATCCTAGCCAGCAGGGGCAAAGACCCACATGCTCCAATGGTGAGGCAGGGCTGGTCTGTATGCAGGCCCACAGATGGACTGCTAAAGTCCAACGTGGGGCTCTCAGGTCATACATGCTGCGGCAGACACTGCAGTGAATGTAGGGGTTGTGGGCAAGGCCCTGTCGTACAGCAGTCCCACTGCAGGAGGCTTATGAGACTGAGGACATAGGCTCCCCTCTCCAGGCTCCAATGGCTTCTTAGGAGGAGTCTTGTCATGTGAACCTGGCACTATGTCAGGTGCCCCTAGGTTCCCCTTCCCTGTACCTTCAGGAAAACCCAACGGTCTTGGCTCTACTAAGTGAGCTTAGACCATTTGGGATGTGTTCCCAAGTCCTATGTATGAGGTGTAGGCAACTGGGAGAATGGGGGTCTTCACTGCAAGAATGGACCCCTGTTGCATTCTTGGTCAGCCACACATACAGGTTTAGGCCTGAAAGTCCTGTAGATAGTAACAGGACCCAGGCTCTCTGTGGCCACAGGAAACTCTGCCTTGATTAGTACCAAGCCCAATATGACAATTTCTATCAACTTGGTGGGACTTAGAATCACCTGTGAGACAAACTTCACACATCAGTCAAAAAATGTTCTAGACTGGGTTAACTGAAGCGGGACCCTCCCTGAATGTAGGCAACTCCAGTCCCCAGGCTGGTATTGCAGATGATATGATAAAAAGGAGAAAGCAAACGAAAGCAAACAAAGAAAATAACAACGTTCACCTCTCTCTGCTTCCTGACCACAGAAAGAGTGTGAGCAGCAGCGCCCTGTACATGCCCCTGCCTTCCCTGCCATCGCCCTGTACATGCCTCTGCCTTCCTTGCCATCGCCCTGTACATGCCTCTGCCTTCCCTGCCATCATGGACTGTACCTTCTCAAGCCAGGAGCCCCAGATCAAGCCTTCCTCCCTTGGGTTGCTTCCTGTTGGATGACAGGACACAGGAGTTGCTGATACAGTCCACACAGCACAGATCTCTGCACAGACACAACTCAGGACTGTGCTTGCCAAGGACTCAGCATGCATGGGCTCACATCACGGCTTCACCCTGAGATTCCTCATAGCTGACTCTACATGGCTAGTGCAGCCAAGTGTTAGAGTCTCTCAGCCCACAGCTAGGAAGGAAGGGAGGTGGATAGTTGAAGCATGATATAGTACCCCCAAGTCCTTTCACTAAAAAGGAGGCAGTGGCAAAGGGCAGTATCCTGGTTAGGGTTACTACTGTTGTGATAAGGCACCATGACCAAAAGCAAGCTGGGAAGGAAAGGGTTTATCTGGCTTACACTTCCACACTCACTGTTCATCATAGAAGGAAGTCAGGACAAGAACTCAAATGGGGCAGGAACCTGGAGCTCATGCAGGGGCCATGGCGGAGTGCTGCTTACTGACTTGCTCTCCATTCCTTGCTCAGCCCGCTTTATATAAAACCCAAGACCACCACCCACAGTGGTCTGAGCCCTCCCCAACCAGTCACTAATTAAGGAAATGCTACATAGGCTTGCTTACAGCCCAGTTCTTATGGAGGCATCTTCTTAATTGGTGTCCTCTCTGACTTTAGCATGTCTCAAACTGACATAAAATTAGCTAACACCGGTGGAATGGCAAGATGGGCCTGGGACAGGGTGCCAGGCCCAAGGCTCCAAGCTAACAAAACAAACGGCTGTTGGTAAAGCACTTGCCTTGCAAAGACAAGGAAGGATCTGAGCTTGGGTTGCAGGACAGACATGAAAGTATCAGGGTATCAGGGGTGGCAGAGAGCGCTTGTCTGCGCAGTGATGGGGCTGCTGAGAGAGTGTGATCCTGGGCTGCACTGACCAGCCAGTCTGGCCTAATTGGTGAGGCCAATGAAGGACCCTGCAAGGCTCAAAGGAAGTGGTTGGAGCTCCTGAAGTTGACCTGTGGCCTCTATGCACATGTGCATCACTACTATCTCCCCTGTTTTAAATAATCCAAAAACCTGGACAAGCTTCCTGGAAAACTCAGAGTTCCACGGGGAAGCTGTATGCCCTTGGCGGACCACAGCATCCTGTGACAGGAGGCCAGGCAGAGCAGTAGGACCAAGAGTCATGTCGGCAGCACCCAGGAGCTGCCTCAAGATCTGCACTATCCTCACAGTGACACCAGAGAAGACTGAAGAAACCACATTAAAACCATTGCACTAAAAACCAAAATCAGAGGCTGGAGAGACGGCACAGTGGTTAAGTAGGCTTGACTGCTCTTCCAAAGGTCGTGAGTTCAATTCCCAGCAACCACAAGGTGGCTCACAACCATCCGTAATGAGATCTGATGCCCTCTTCTGGGGTGTCTGAAGACAGCTACAGCGAGTGGGGCTGGAGTGAGTAGGGCTGGAGCAAGAGCTGGAGAGTTGGCTCAGCAGTTAAGAGTACTGATTGCTCTTCTGGAGGTCCTGAGTTCAAAGCCTACAACCACACAGATGGCTCACAACCATCTGTAATGAGATCGGATGCCCTCTTCTGGTGTCTGAAAATAGCTTGATGGAAGCCTTCGCTGCCCCCGCCCCCGCCCCCGCCCCCGCCTGGGGCTTTGGCACTCCAGATAGTCCTCTGAGAGGCTGAGCGGAGGATGGAAGTTCCAGGCCAGTGGGAGATACCTGGCTTCAAAATAAATAAATAAAATTCAAATTGAGTGGTGGTGGTGCATGCCTTTAATTCCCCAACACTTGGGAGGCAGAGGCAGGTGGATCTGTGAGTTCGAGGCCAGCCTGATCTACAGAGCAAGTCCTAGGACAGCCAGGGCTACACAGAGAAACCCTCTTTCAAAAAACAGAAACAAAACAAAAAGTTCAAAACCAAATAAACAAAAACAGTTACTGGGATGTGGCTCAGTTGGCAGAGGGCCTGCTTGTCGTGCATAAAGCCAAGAGTTCTAACCCCTGATGGCATAAACCAGGTGTGGTGACCCCAGCACTGGGCAGTAGAGGCAGGAGGACTGGGAGTTGAAGGTTATAGAAAGCCAGATGCCACCCTCAAATCTGTGAGGAAGGGCCTGCAGCTGTCACTACAGTCAGCCAGGTAATCAGTTGGTATTGTATCGGGGACACAACACAATGTGGGCAGCACTCCCCTGGGGATCCTTGGCAGGCTCAGGCTACAGCACCTGGTAGGAAAGCCACAGTAGCCTAGAACAGACCCCAGGCCCAGCCTACACAGACTGACCGACTGCTCCAGGTAGACAGATCACAGAATAGCTTGTGCAGCTAAATGTACATGCTTGGGCTATAACAGTACCACTCTAAGTGGGGAAAGATGCCAGACAGAAAGCTAAGATGCCAGATAGATGGGGAGGAGGTGGGAACTGAGAGAAGGTAAGCCTAGCACGATGAGGACAGATGTCCCACAACAGAAAAGGACAGATCCAGAGCCCAGTGCCAGCCAGCATTAGCCAAGACCAGATCCACACTGGCCTTTCAATCCTTGGTCCATATTCCAGGGCCTGGCTTCCCTCTCCTGGTACAGGTTGTTCTGTGAACCTGTCCTCCGGACCCCTGGGCTGCCACACTGGAAGGCTAGTCATTAGTTCTTACCTTAGCTGGCATGATGACCCTCCACCCCCTAGACCACATACTGGGTTCCTTCCATAGGCCCCCAGATGCCAATAGCCCATAACCATCACCTTTCCAAACTGCAGAGTCACAGAGTAAGGCCTTGGAGAAAGGCAAAAGGGTCTCTTAGAGCTGCTTCCTAAGAGACATGTGTTTGCCACCATCACTCTGCAGACCTTCAGGAAGAAGTGCTGGCTGTGTTCTGGAGATGCCCCCAATACAGTCCAGACACGTGGAATCCCGCTGGGGGGGAGGGGAAGCTCACACATAGCCCTCCTTCCTACAAAGACCCAGAGCAGGCCTTTCCCACAGCCAGGTAGTGGAAGCAACCAGAAGAGCACACCCACGTGTCTGTCCAGCAGACATCATTCAGCATGAAGACGACAGAAGTTCCAACACCCAGCAATATGGGTGGCCCTTCAGACTTCACAGTGGGAGAAGCTGGACACCAAATGCCACTCGCCTTAGATTCCACTTCAGAAGAGACAAAGCTCCGGATATCCACTCTGTATACCCACTGCAGCAGGCTGGGGTGAGCTACTAACCAGCTAGAAGATTTGACAATGTTTCTACGTGAGCCTGGTGACAGTGCACCACCTAACCAAACTATATGCTTAAAGCAGGAAAATTATAAACACGACCCTCAAATACATCTGTGCTTAAAATGTAAAGCTGTAGCGGAGTTGAGAGGACCGGGAAAGTCATCACTGTTGACACACTATGAAATGACACCGAGAAGCCCCACCTGCTTTCTGTCCCGGAGCTTTGTCTCTTCTGAAGTGGAATCTAAGGCTCTGGGTCTTTGTGGGAAGGAGGGCTATCCCCGAGCTTCCCCTCCCCTGAGATCCCAGTGCAGTTCGGGGGAGCGGCAGCTGTTCAGATAGAGAAGCCTGGGGACACCTTGCTGTCCAGACCATCTGTGACCTGTGGACAGGTGATCACAGCACAAGTGACATCAAGTGTATCCTTGCTGGGTGTGTTGGCACAACATCTTGAATTCCAGCACTCAGGAAGCAGAGACAAACTCACTCTGTGAGTCTGAGGCAAGCCTGGTCTACATGGTGAGCTCCAGGCCAGGCAGGGCTACATACCCAGACCCTATTTCAAAAACAAGAAAACAACCAACTAGACAAAAAACAAGGTGCATCCTTAAGAGGGGACAGGGAGGAAGGTGGCCACCACACTCATCACAGGCTGAGCTGGGGAAATGATGAACGAGGGGAAGGGAAGGCTATGAAGGAGGCAGCCAAGGCCTCCCAGCGGGTAGGGACCACACTATGGCAGGGGCAGAGGGGGGGAGGAAGCCACACCCACCCCACTGTCCCTTCCCTCCTTATGCAAAATGTATATGCCCCCCCCCCCCAGCCAGTACACACTTTGCCCTTGGTGTTGGAGGCTCCTGTGGGACAGGACTATGGGCTGTGCAGGTCCTGAGCACACAGTCTGAAGGCCTTCCTGTAATCCATGGCAGCATGAGCATACAACCTGGAGCCACAACTTGCTGCATTCTGAATTCTAAATTCCCATGGCAGCATGTGCACACGATCCAAGAGGCCACATCTTCTTGAATGCTTGCAACAGCATGAGCATGCAGTCAGGCCACGACTTCCTCAACTCTGAATTCCCACGGCAGCATGTGCACGCAATGCAGGGGCCACATACTTCGGAATGCTTACAGCAGCATGAGCATGCAATCCAGGGACATGGCTCCCTGAATTCTATTACCAGGTCAGAGCAAAGGTTTGGGCCAGCACTTTGGGGCCGAAAGCACACATCCAGGCAATCACAAGCTTAGGCAGGGTCATAAACTGAAGAAGGCCCGTGATATCAAGGAAGTGGCCACTGAGCTGGAATGGAAGTCTGTCTGGGAGGTGGTTCATGGCTGGGGCCCTGCAACACTCATGAGAACCAGAGTTTACCTAGCACCACCCAGGGGAGTCACCACTGACTTTCCTCTGTCATGTTTCTGGGGATGCCAGCTCACCCACAAAGTCAACCTGACCTCGGGGGCTATCATCACTCATTTCCCAGAAGGACACTAAGGCCTGGAGATGGTGTACCTAACTCCAAAGCTCACACAAAAGTAAATACACAGACAGAGGAGCCACAGTTCTGCGTAGGCAGGCACATGCAAGAGCCAGGGTTGTCTCACCCACTAAGCTCAGCCTAAGGACCAGCATGGGTCAGGCAGGAAGCATCAGGACCTGAGGACATGTGGGGCCACACCAAGGTGGTGTAGAGGCTTGGGGTATGCATCTGTGCACTACTGCAGCCACCTCTGCAATCCCCTTGAGGTTCCAGTGCCTGCGCTGTTGAGGCTGGGGCAGGCTGGCCACTACCTCTGGCTCAAGCTGAGCTGCAGAGCCTCTAGTCCCATGCCTGTCCCCAGGGCCTCCTCCTTTTGGGACCAGAGGTGTCGCCAGGTACCTCTCTGTGACAAGTAGAAGATGGCTCCAGAAGAAGACTGTTAACATGGGTTTGTCCCTTCACCGGGGGACAAGGTGTATGACACACAGAGGGCACAGCAGCAGGCCTCAGAGAAGTCTGTACTTGCCTTACCAGCAGATAAATGGAATTTGAAACAGAGGGGGTTGTCAGCCCCAGGGTCCCCAGCCTACCCCTCCCCAGGAGAAGGCCCAGGCACTTGCACTGTGGGACAAAGTCCAAATGAGGCAAAGGAGGCTGGATGGTAAGCCCACAGGCCACGTCCTGACATGGAAGCCTGATACGTACACAAGGGGCACGGAGATGAGCCAGAGGTTACTCAGGGACCATTCTCACAAGTGACACAGTAGGGTTTTGCAGAACTGTCAAAGGCCATTAGGAAGGTCACAACCAATGGTCACACTGTGAACTGTAGTCAAATACGGAAGTACCAGAGGTGGCCCCAAGACAAAGCAGTAGAGTGGCCCTTTGAGGCCCCACTGGCCTTAGAGTCTACGAGCTGAATGCTACCACGCTGCACACACAACCAGTAAGGGGACACACAGGAAGCTGGCACAGACTGCATTCATCGCACACCAGGTGGGGAGGGGAAAAAGAGGGGCAGCGACTGTCCTAGAGGAGGGAGGTCCCTGGGATGGGGCCTGAGCCATTAGGGCCTCCTCCGACTTCTCTCCCACTAGATTCTTCCTCTCTGGGGCAGCATCTAGCATTCAGGGCTGAAAATGTACCCAGTTAATGGCTTTCTAACCCTTTCCCCTACCCCTGCCCCCCAAGTCAGACAGCAGTGGGCTACACAGGAACTACCCAGAGGCCCGGGGCAGTGTTGGGATGGCTCTCCTATAGCACTCAGGAGGCTGAAGGAACCGCCCGAGACCAGTACCACAGGGCAGCTTGGGGCTCATGCCACTCTAACAGCCTGTAACACTGCAAAGGTAGGCATACCTGGGGGTGGAGTGCAGGCAAGGCCTATTGCATTGTGAGATTTTAGAGTGTCCCCAAGACCGTTTACCTTCATCTGGCTGGGGCTCTCTCTTCAGAATTTGGTGCCTGCTCAGGGCTCCTCTCAGCCAGCATCATGGCATCCTGGGCAAGGCCCGGTGGAGAGGACACAAGCAGATGTGCCTTCTGGCATCATGTCTAGGCACAGCCCCATTCCATGCAACCCCAAGATGGAGCTCTAGCCACGGGTAGTAAGCAGGGTGGTAAGGCGTGCCAGGTGTCTGTCACCTGCCATCCAGATTGGAGTGTCCACTGTCCTGAGTCACCCAGTGTGGGAGACAGAGGGAGACCCTCATCCACGTGGCAGGGTTCCATGCACTGGTTTGCACTCGTTGGGAGGACTTTTTCCTGCTGGGTGGGGCTTCAGCTCCTATTTTAGGTTGCAAATGTCTTTGCCTTCTGGGAGGGACCTTCTGCGTGTGGCCAGCACACTCCTGCAAGAAAGCTCTGGAAGCCCTCAGACTCACACACGTCACTTCTGCCACCTCAGACATAGGCCCGTTTGGATTCTTCTAGGTCACATGGTCCAACCGTAGCCCACTTAAACACAGTGTGTGGTTTGGACAATTCCAGGCCAAATCCTGTTTTTCCTTAGGCACTGTGGGCGTCTGTGCCAGCCTGTCGTTGGAAAGTCTGGAGCAATGGAGGAACAGACAGCATGCCCCAGCCTCATAGCAACTCCCCAGTGCTGACAGAGCTTTGTGTGGACCCCAGGGCCCAGCACAGGTGAGCACTGTTTTTATGGTCTGGGGAGGTGGTGGCCCTGCTCACCCAGCTTGTCCTGCCTCTGACTGACCAGGGAATGCACTCAGGGGCCACTCACAGCTGTGGGAAGTTTGTGCAAACCAATTTCTTTATGGTACAGGTCAGTTCAGTTACGTTAAAAAAAAATTCTAGCCTTGGTATGGTGATGCCGCTTCTTCCTGAAGGGTCCAGGATGACTCTGGTCAGCTTCCACAGTGAATGGGAAAGGTCCAGGAGTAGTCAGACAGTACAGCTAATGTCGGCAGGGCTGTCAGGTTAACCGCTATGGGAGGACTTCAGCTCTGGGGATGGGAGTGGGGGATGGAAAGAGGCCAGTGGAGCAGAACATAAAGAGTGCTCTATAGTGGACACATCTGGAATATGTGTTTGCATGGCACATGAAACCTGGAAACAGAACTCTTTTGGCTGGACTGAGCAGGGAGAGGGAGGAGCCTAGATGGTGTTAGTGGGCAGGGGCTGGAAGAGAGCCTTTGGAGACTGGGGCAACAGGGCCGACCACCTCTGCACAAGGTGGGCTTTGTACTCAGAGGGGTTAGTGTGATGCCCTCGACACGAGTGCCTGTGCACCAAAGGAGAGGAGAGCCACTAGTTGGATGCCTTGCCAGGCGCATTCAGCTCGCTTGCTAAGACCTCCATGAAGATTGTCCCAGGGGTGGGTGCTCAGGGGTGGGTGCTCTTCAGTGGCACTTAGCAGACTCAAACCACAGCCTTGAAGCAGAAGCCAGCCTCATCATCTCACAGCAGACACATGTGAACACAGCTGTAGTACTGATGGCTCCTGGGCTACCAGAGACAGACCCCGTGATGAGTCAGGAAGCCAAGATACTAGGCCTTTGGCCCTTCTGGGAAGTCGCTTGGGTCAAGCACTCCTCTACTCCCCTATCCCCTCCTCTGGAGCTCACCTGTTTGGCTCTGGCTGGCCAGAGACCTTCCTCCTGCCCATACCCTGTTCAGGCAGGGTGCTATCAAGCAGCTGGCCAAAAGAGCCAGGAAGACCTGTAGCTGGAGGAAGGACCGGCAGGGAGGTACCATGGAGGGCAGGCTGTAGAGAGAACCCATCAGGATTTACTGCCAAAAGCCCTTGCCACTGTGGCACAGGACAGACTGCTTTGCCACCCCCTGTTGCCACCGCTGCTGGGGTACCTGATATTACAGAGCGAGAACAGAATAAGATCATTTGACCCTCCCCCACTACAGTTTTAAGGCTGTGCACATCCTCACAGAACCACAATAACTGAATCAAGACTACTGAAAGAGTCAAGACTACGGGAAAGCCAGAAAATGGTGAAGACTTCTCTCTCCTGGTGACTTCAGCTCCGCCCTCCCCACTAGGCAGCCCAGCACATCTTGTCATCTCAGGTGAATCCCGCTTTGGAGGAAACTCTTGGATCACTCTCTCTAGCCCTGTTCCTGGATCTCAGGACAGCTGAGGGCCTCAGGTGGCACATGGCACCGGTGCTCAGGGCCCGTACCACCAGCCCTGACTTCAGGGCGAGCTTGCTTCTCAGCACTCCCCAAGCTCAGCCTTGTGGTAAAGGTGCCAAGCACAGCCAGGTGTAAGGCAGAAACGTAGCAGATCAGTAGCAAATGAGGAAGCCTCCAGGGTCTGGGGGTCACCCTCTCTGGGGTCATCCCTCCATTCTCATGTGCTCATGGAGGACTCTGGGGACACTCAGGCCTTAAACAATCAGAGTCCCCTACTGAACATGCTGCCGGGGAAGGAAGTGTGCCAGGTTTCCCAGAAAGAAGGCGGAGGGGGTGCTAGGAAGCCCAGTGCCTTGGTCTGACAGCACAAGAGGCTCTACTTCTGCTTCTTACCCTCGGGCCCATACAGCAACCTCTCTGCAGGAAGCAGGAAGCCTGTGTGAGGTCAGGCAGGTCTGCCCAGCTAGGCCACTGGTCACTGGACTAGAGTACCAGTCTGGCTCATAGCACACGGGGATCAGGAGGAAGGCTGAAGCTCCCAGAGACCAGTGTCTGTGTGTACATGTGCACTTGTATACACAGTTTATGTTGGTGTGCGCCCATATGTGTACCTGTTTGTAAAGATGTGTCTTGATGTGCATCTATGCATACATACATGTGAATGTATGTTTGCCTGTTCATGTGCCTGGTGTGCACACATCTACATGTGAGGGTGTGCCTGGTATGTGCATGTTTTTGTTTCTGTGTATCCAGATGCATATCTACCTATGTATGTACACATGCACACTTGTGTGTTGGTATGTGCCTCGTTATACACACATGTGCATGCATGTCTGCATGTGCCTGGTATGTACACAGGTGCACATACATCTACATGAGACAAAACGCACATGCACCTTATCTGGAAGTTTCAAGAAAAACAAGAGACTGCTTTTATCCTTATCTTAATGAAGGTAATTTTTCTCAGTTCCTAAAAAACATAGAAACAATTTTGGGATCAAAAGGACAAACAAGGACCCTCAGGCAGGCCCCTGCTGCCCACTGTGACAGTATGTGAGTCCTGTGCTGCCTTCCCAGATCCCTGGGCTGGGTGAGAGTCAGAGGTTGGTGGTCCCTTGCTGGCCCTGCACACTACTGTGATGTCAGTCCAAGCTCCCCGCCAAGGTTACATCTCTATGCAGGGCTGGCCAGGGGCTGGAGCAGGACACCAGGCCTCATGTGTGAAACAGACAGGGTGACTCATAGTGGTTCTGCCCCAGGCTGCAGGGCAGGGGACTGCAATGGAAACATTTACAGAGCTGAAGCCAGAGGCTCTAGAATGGCCGAGTCCTGCCAAAAGGAGCAGACAGCTAAGGGGATGGAGCGAGATGGGGCCTACAGGGTGGAGCAGAGTGGGTCAGACACCAGCTCTGGACCCAGTTCATCAATCCAATGTCCACTTCTGATACCTCATACGCCATGTTCGCAGACCTCTCACTCCCTGAGCTGGCAGTCCGTGGAGCATCACAGCAAACCTGCGATCCCTCAAGACTCAGTCTGAGATTGATGTAGCTGTGGAGGTGGTGGGGAGCCAGGAAATCCTCCTAGTATGCTAAGGACACTTTGTTTGCTGTACTACACACATTTAAGGCCACCCATGCCATGACACCTGTGGACCACACAATAGAATCTCACACATTTATGTCCTTTCTGCGTAGTTTGAAAACAATGTATGAGCCCCTGCTGGAAAGATCTGTACAATAAGTGTGGCTTGAAAGGGAGCATCACGCCCATGCCCATGTGGGAAGGGCTTGGTAAGTTCTCTGTGGCCTTCAGAAAATGCCCTGGACTGTGCTCCCTCTCCTCCCTACCTAAGCAGTGCTGGGTGAGGGGCCCACTTCCAGGAACCATTCTGAAGGGCTATTTACAGAGTGATGGCCAAGAGCCACAGTAGGAACACAGCATTCTCAGACGCTAGCCTTGGGGAGCTCCCAAGGGATACAGAGTTGACCTTGGCGGCCCTCCTGCAGGGTCGGGAGGCCAAAGGTTCTCAGCTTGCAATGTGTCCATGGAGTGTCTGTCTCTCTTCTGTGGAGTTCTAGGTTTTTTAAGAAGTTGGGTTGGGTTGTGGTCGGAGAGTAGGATGGTCCAGCCACCACAGAAAACTGGTGACCTCATGTGACCCTGGAGCTAGCCATGCCACTCTCAGAATGTGCACCCCCCAAAATGAAAGAAAGCCCAAGAGCATCTGTGTGAGAGCCGCTGTCTAACACTGTGTGCATTTCTTAGTGGCAAGAAGAAAGTACTAGTGGGGCAGGCAGGGACAACGAGGACACACAGTGCCAGGGAGGTAGGCACCTCCTGTGCACAAGAAAGCAAGATCTGAGGGTTCTACACAGAAACCTACCATGCGCTACTCTGGACATGTCGAAGTTGCAGGAGAGAAAGCAGAAAAATGGCTGCCGGGGCTGGGTGCCAAGGGCGGTCAGTGAGGGAGCTGTGTCAAGGGCTGAGACCACAGTCAAGGTGGTTCCTGTCAAGAAGAGTGTATGTCGTTTACAGATTCTTTAAAATGGACTTGAGGAAGAGCTTCAGGTTCTCAGCCAGTTCTCTAGGCTCAGGTCTCAGCCGTACTAACTCCCAGGCTGACCCAGGCAAAACTGACGCAGGCTGTCCTACTGCGCATATGAACTGAGATGCAAGCGCACTGTCAGACAGACATACTCTAGGCAACTAGTGTGTAGCGTTACCCAATGGGAGAACACTGGGAGACAAGCTCAGGCTGGCTTCCCTATGTAGCCCCGCTGCCTCCCTCCCCCTCTCTCCATCCCGCTTGGAGTAGGCTGTGGAGGAAGAGGAGTTTTGGAACTGTTCAAGCTACAGAGAAACCCAGGATACAGGGTGCCAGGAGAAGGCTGGGTAGTGAAGAGCAGATTGTGGAAGGTTTGGCAGTAGAGGGCTTCAGTGGTTTTCTCAGGTAGAGGATGTTAGTAAAGGCAAAGGAGTCCAGAGGTGCTTGCTAGGACTGAAAGCATATGACCCTGGGCTCCCAAGAGTGGCTGGGCCCTCAACAAAGACAGGATGGCAGATGGCAGTAGGGCATCTATGTATGCCGGGGTGTGCTGTACACAGAAAGCTCTTGGTTGCTCCTTTCCTAGCTGGCCTCTGTAGGACAGGACTGGGGAGCTCCAATGGTCAGGAGGGAGACAAGCTTATCTCGTCTGCATGGGTTTCCACTTACTCTTAGGGACAAAAGCACACTATGGCACTTTTGTGAAACCCTCAACTTGGGCAGGCTGGTACAGGGAACAGAGCCCCAGGTATGGCTGAGCAGCACCAGTGTCCATCCCTCAGGAGTCAATCACTTGCTCTCACATTTCCAGCTGGGAAGGTGCACTGGTACCCAGTACATAGTCAGAATACTGAGATCTGAGAACTGAGATGATAAAGGCCCTGTGTGGGTCCAGATGGGGCTAGAAGATGCCCTGGCTAGAGCACTTGGGACTTGAGCAAGGCTCCTCCCACTGTGGGTGGCAGCCTGCAGCCTTCTTCCCCATGGACGAAATCACACAGCCTGTGGAGCAGGCTCAGGGACTATCCTAGTCCACTGCCTGGGAACCAGAGGCTGCAAGCCAGAAGGGCCCTTGGTGATGAATGTCCTCAGTCCTCAGCAGCACATGGCACACACACAAGGCATGGAGTGGCTGCAGAGATCTATCAGATGTCTGCTCAGCAGCTCTGCTTCCTGACCGTGGTCAGAGATCACAAGATGACTTCCCATTCCACCTGACAAGACAGACTTGAAATTGCTTCCTCCCCGGCCTAGCCATGACTCTTCATTTCCACGCCGCTGGCTCCTTAAGCACTGGCAGCTGGAAGCCATCACAGCCACTGCTGTGTCTTTTCAGACTGAAAGAGACAGATAGGATGAGGAGCCTGCAGGCTCACGGGGAGTAGCAAGGGCTGGCTGGCTGGCAGCGGTGGCACTGTAAACATCTGAGCACACCTCAGACTCATCAGAGTCAACCTTCCTGATACTTGCAATACCCAGAGAGAACTGTCTTCTGAGTCTGAAGATTGACAGGGTGAACAGGATGGCAAAGTACAGTGTATGGCCAGATAACTGTGGTGGGTCCTTAAGCCTAGAACCAAGAGGCCCATGAACAGACGGGCTAGCCTGAACTCTTGAATCTAGAATAGTGTGCATTGTGAAATGCTAACAATTAGTTTAAAAGATTTTTATAGAGACTGGAGAGATGGTTCAGTGGCTTAAGAGCACTGGCCACTCTTCTAGGGGACCTTGGTTCAATTCCCAGCACCTACTTAGCGGTTCACAACCGTTTGTAACTTAAGTCCCTGCGTATCTGACACCATCTTCTAATGTCAGTGGGCACCAACCACACATATAGTATACAGGCATCCATGCAGGTAAAACAACCACATGCATATGACAAAAGTAACAATAATTCAAAAATTAAATGATAAAAAAATTATAAAAGCAAGAACTTGATTTTAAAACCAAAGAAATGGTTAGGAGTTCTCCTTATTGTTACAGAAGACCTGAATAAGCCCAGTTCCAGGGAATCAACGCCCCCACTCCCCTCTGCCTTCTCAGGCACATGCACACACACGCACACATGGACACAAGCATAGAGCATTTCCAGCTCTGTGCACTCCTGCCTATCAAATTCATGCTCGGAGGAGACCCCTTGCCCTTGTCTATTCTCCTCAACACACGGAGCTCTACCCTGCCCATCCTCCATTTCCTGTCTCATTTCTCTGTCTGGTCAGGAACATGTCTGCAAGCAAAGCAGGATCTCCCTCCATGTTTTCTATATGCGACAGCTGTTGTAGCCTTTGGTTTTTGTTACTATAGGGAATCAAAGACCCTTTATACAATCATAGCAGGGAGCCATGTCAGCGAGCAGCAGGCACTCTGAACTACAAGCATGAAACAGAGAGGCAGAGGGAGAAGGAGGCTCTATGCCCTCAGCGAGCTCTCAGTGACACACTTCCACCAGCACGGCCATAACTCCTACACCTATACCCTCAGC
>NW_022196905.1:133673122-133698882 GCF_008632895.1 Mastomys coucha
AACTCCTACACCTATACCCTCAGCGAGCTCTCAGTGACACACTTCCACCAGCACGGCCATAACTCCTAAACCTCTCCAAGCAGCAGCACCAACTAGGAAGCCAGTATTCAGATACCTGACCCCGCGGAGGACACCTCATTCAAACCACCACATACATACGCAAAACCTCAGTCTGGGTACAAAGCAAGTACATCATACCAAACTGCAGTCACATTGTATGTAGTAACCAGCCTAGGCCAACATATTCATGCATGTGCACGTACACAGACACACAGACACAGAGACACACACACACACACACACACACACACACACACACACACCACCCAGACATGTGGACTCTTTTCAGAGCAAACAAAAAGCTGGCTTTGGAGCCAGCTCAGCCTTCAGGAACCCCATTAAAATTATGGCTCTACTTTTATCGCCCTCAATTTCCTTTGAATAAACAGCAACACTATTTCCTGGTCTCTACTACTATTTAGTTAAATTTTAAAGGGAAGAAGGGGCCATTTGTATGGAAACAAGATTATTTCATTTACCAAAGATGGCCTGGCAGAGCACCGGGGCTGTCAGTATCCTTATTTAAAGCCCTGCCCAGGAATTTACAGCTATGTCATTTCTGCCCAACAGGGCGGGAGGTCTGGCCACCCCAGGGAGCTCCCATAACATCCCATCCTCCAAAATATGCCACTCTGGTTTTTAGAACAAGGTCCCTACAAAGGTCAAAACTGGCCAGAATCTTCTAGAATGTCCCAGAATCTTAAATGCAAAGACCTGCCTGTCCGCAGCAATGGCAGCAAGTACTAGGGCCCCTACAACCCTGTTCCTGGGAAACTGCCAGCTGAGCCCTTCATGGGAGACAGGTCACTGCCGAGAGTCATGCTTAAAGGCCAGGTAGCTGGGGGTCCTTATGGGTCAGCAGTGAGGGTGCCTGGGCTTGCGTTCACCTCATCCTGCACCTTTTGGCCCCAGGCCTGTTGGAAACGTCTGAACCTGAGCTCTTACTCTTGATGCCAAGGCATCCTTCTTGACATCCTTCCTCTGTTCACACAGAGGCTGGTGCTAGGCATCCTTGGGAAACCCTGTCCCTACAGAGCACAGGTGCCTCTCCCTTGGCCAGCCACATGGCCACACAGCTTTTGTTTCTGTTGCAGGTCTGAGAGCTCTCCTGAAGATGGACTATCACAACATGTCCTGGGTCCGCTACCCGAGCCATGTGTCCCCAGCTGTGGAGGAGGTCATTGCAGCACAGAGCATCATTTCTAGGTGCACACATGTGTATGTAGCAGTGTGTGTCCCACTGAGCCTAGTGATGGGGCTCTTCAGTCTGAGCGTGTTCATCCAGGATCGTACTAGGCTAGGGGTGCTCGACAGGCTCCTCATGGGCCTCACAGCCACTAGCATCTTGGTGACTCTTCTGTCCCTCAATGCAGCTGGCCGACCTGACTACATGTCCACGACAAACCTGGGCTGCGGAGCACTCTCATTCTTCTCCAATGTCTGCTATTTCACAGCCCAGTACCTGCAGGGAGCCATGCTTCTCCTGTCCTTTCTGCCGGGATCTCCCTGCTGCCAGCTCTTGACAAGGCCTGTGGCAAGCCTAGCTGCCATTGGGGGCTGTGCTGTCTGTAGCTCCCTCACTGTGGTATCCCTGCTGGGCACATCTGGGGAGTTGCACACAACCACCATGTGCCAGGCAGATCCGCTGACTGCATGGCCCGAATACGAGATTGTCAAGTTCAGCCTGGGCTTTGCACTTGCCCTGAGCTTCCAGATGGTTCTCTTTCTCCTGTATGGTACACAGCCAGGCTGGCGAGAGGCTCCTCCTGCTCAAAATGACAGAGCCTCTGGGCGCTGGGTAGTACTGGCTGTGACTCTCAACATGCTTGCCTGTAGACTCTTCTTCAATGCGGTCCTCCTGCATCGGGCCCAGCTGAAGCTGTGGAAGGATGTGGGCTCCCCCAGAGATGAGCTGCTCATGAACCTCGCAGAGCTAGCCCTGTCTGGAGAGAGCTGCATCAACGTGGTGTCTATCCTCTTCCTCCACACATCGTGCAGGCTCAGGCTGCTTGGCCTCCTTGAGCGCCTCACACAGAGATGCAGGCGGGGGCTGGACAACAGCATGTCCTTGAACAGAGTAGGGAGCTAGACAGGGCCTGCCTGCTGGCCTAGGCCAGAACCCTTGCTAGTGTGCAGGGAAGACTGCTTTCCCAGGGAGCTTGCACAGGGTCCATATGTGCTGGATAGTTAGGCTGCCCATACTCATCTCAGCCTACACAAAACAAGACAGTTTCTCTTCCCACACCATCAGTCACACCTTGAGGGACAGAGTGTCATGGGTATAGAGACTGGCCAAAGACCATGGGTCTGCTGGAGGGTGTCTTGACCGTGACGGCCATGTGTAACCACCTTGCCTGTTGGTTGCCACCCTCCACTCAACTCAACAGTCCAGTCTGATGACACAGGAAAGGCATTGTGGAAATAAACACAGCTCTCACCTAACATCTTTGTTTCTTGAGACGGGATCTCACTACAGCCTTGGATGGTCTTGATTCTCAGTCTTCCTACCTCGTCCCTGATGCTGGGGCTCCAGGCCCACGTCAACATACCTGGCTGCTCACTCTATAGCTCTGTTACATTCTGGTACTGTGAAGTTGTTGCCAGCAAGCTTTCAACTGACAGAGAATTTGGGCGATGGAACTCCTGCCAGAAACCTCCTTTAGGTTTGTCTTTTAAAAAATCTGCCATCACCCAGGCTGGAGAGATAGCTCAGCAGTCCAGAGTGCATGGTGCTCTTGCAGAAGCCCTGTGATCAGTTCCTAGCATCTACATTAGGTGGCTAACAACTGCCTGTAACTTCAATTCCAGGGGGATTCAATGCTTTCTTCCATGGGTACCTGGACTCATGCATATACCATTCGCCCGTCTCTTAGATACACATAGTTTAAAAGAATACAAATAAATCTTTTAAAAATCTATCATAATCCCTGTCGTGTTGAGATTATCACCCATAAATGGAAGGTCACAGAAACAGCTGGATTCTACCCTGTGACAATGGTGTCACAGTAGCTGCTGAGAGCTCCACTTATGCCCCATGTTGGAAGCCTGGGGTTGTATTAGGGATCTTTAAGAGGAGAGGCCCCGTAGAAATGATCACATGCCCCTCCCTGGCCTTTTT
This sequence comes from Mastomys coucha, assembly GCF_008632895.1. NCBI lineage: Eukaryota > Metazoa > Chordata > Mammalia > Rodentia > Muridae > Mastomys > Mastomys coucha. Next base: position 133,676,301 of record NW_022196905.1, read on the forward strand.
CAGGCTTTCTCTATCAACATGTGATCTCTTACATCAAGTGTGCTCTCACCTCCAGCTCCGCCATAATCCCATCAGCTCCTCCCATGCTCCCCCCCAGCCATCAGCAGCCCTTGACCAGCCTTGTAGACCCTCATTCCACTTACATTCAATGTAGCCAGAGTTGGGCTGACTGCCATGCAGGTTCAGGGGTGCTCTCTCCATGTGATACCCCTTCTCCAAGTACTCGCCTGCCCTTCCAGAAATCCAGTCTCTGTCCCCTCCACTGACCACAGCCTGTCCTGCTCAGATAGATCTCCTTCCTGTGCTTTGGACCAGAGGATGCCTCAGGCAGGAAGCTGTTAAGCATAGGGCATCGTCCTATCAGGACCAAATTTTGCACAGTGAGTCATCTCCTACATCTGGCTCCAGTTTTAGTGGCTTATGGTCAGTTCCCTCAGGTTCACACTCATGGCAGATGTGGAGGCTGCTAAGTTAATTTATAAATACCTGCCATAACAGATGCCACAGCACATGGCTCAGAAGAAAGGAGGTGGCGAAAGACCGTGTGCTTGAGCTACTGGAAGCAGTGGGTCCCAGGCAGGAGCAGGAAATGCGACAAGCTGCAGCTCACACCTCACTGAGCTCCTCAGCGCTCCAGGCAAGGAGTATATTTAGAAACATTACCACAAAAAAGTGCATTGGTGCCTCTCAAATGGTAGGATCCTGGTTTTTCAGGATGTACTGTGTAGACCAGAAGACAACCTCAATGTCACCTTTTCTTAGGAAGTGTCCACTATTATTTCAGGTTTTAGGTTTGTTTATACATGTTGTCCATATATGGTGTTTTGCCTGCGTGTGTGCATGGCTGTGCATTACATGTGTGCGGTGTCTGGGGAGGCCAGAAGAGAGTGCTGGCTCTACAGAACCACAGTTGGTTGCGAGTGGCCATGAATTGGCTGAGAATTGAACCTGGGTTCTCTGAAAGAGCAGCTCTTGACCTCTGAGCCATCTCTCCAGCCCACTGCCCCTTTTGCCCCTGGAATTCAACTATTAGGCTAGGCTGGTTGGCCAGTGAGCCCAAGGAATCCACTGTCTGTGCCTCCTCAGCACTAGACTAGATTGCAAGCCACCACACCTGACTTTAGAAAGTTCCAGGGGAGCCGGGCAGTGTGGCACATGCCTTTAATACCAGCATACAGGAGGCAGAGGCAGGCGAAGCTCTGTGAATTCGAGGCCAGTCTACAGAGCAAGGACCAGGACAGCCAGGACTACACAAAGAGAAACCCTGTCTAGGGTACTGAGGGGAGTCCTGGGGAACCAACGCCCTCTTCTGGTCTCTTCAGACACTGCACACATGTGACGCACAGCTATGCATGCAAGCAAAAACATCCATATTCATAGTTATTGACTTACATATTTATTTTATACATACACACACAACATACATGTGAAGGTCTAAGGACAACTTGCAGAAGTTGGTTGTCTCTTTCTATCATGAGAGTTCAGGGATTTAACTCAGGTCCTCAGGATTGGCGGCAAATGTTTTTGCCTGCTGAGCCCTCTCCCAACTACACCTCCTTTTTTGTGCATGGGTTCTGGGGATTAAACAGGTGGTTTTCCTTGCAACTACTTTACTGACTGCGCTTCCTTTTCAGACCTGGCCTTTTGTGCTTTAAAAAGGCAGTAAGTTGGGTGTGGTGGTGCATGTCTGTGATCCCAGCATTCAATAGGCTCTGCCAAAAGGATCCAGAGTTCAAGGACAAATATATATAAAGAGCCTGTCTTAAATTTAAAACAAATGACAATAAGAACAGAGTTGAAGAGGGCAAACCACTGAAATCTGATTAGGGGAGGGGCTCCAGTGGTTAGGGGAGTGGTTCCAGTGGTTAGGGGAGAGGCTCCAGTGGTTAGGGGAGGGGCTCCAGTGGTTAGGGGAGGGGCTCCAGTGGTTAGGGGAGGGGCTCCAGTGGTTAGGGGAGTGGTTCCAGTGATTAGGGGAGGGGCTCCAGGGAGATTAGGGGAGGGGCTCCAGGGGGATTAGGGGAGGGGCTCCAGAGGGATTAGGGGAGGGGCTCCAGTGGTTACACGGGGGGCTCCAGGGATCAGGGAAGGGGCTCTAGTGCTGGAACAGCAAAAGGCAACAGGAGGCACCAGGGACCTGTGGGAAAAATGCTGAGGCAAAGTCCCTACAGCAGGCCTTAGACAGGGTTATACCCACTGGATTGTCTGTCTCTTGATCTGCCTCTGTACCCATTACATCATAACTTCCTGATAATTCCTACGAGCAAAGAACCAAGGAACCAAGAGGAAGATGTAGAACAAAAGAGAGCAAAGGGGACACCTCACGATGTAGTTCTGAGTGCTCAAGAACTCTTAGTGTTGAAAAGGAAATCTGGAACTGATCAACAAGTGGGGAGGGAGCCCTGTGGATCCCAAGGCTCTCCTGGCTAAGAAGGGCCTTGTGACCCATCTAATAAGGACCCATCTCTGGCCACTCCTTCCAGAGCCTCACTCCATCACCACTCCTAGTGTCAGCAGCCTTCCTGAATAGCACTCAGGGCCCCTCCACCCCCATCCACACTCTGAGCTGGACACACTCACTTTTGGTTGCCAACACCCTCCAGGAATCAAAGGAAGCAACCAGAATGCTCCCAGCAACCGTGAAAGAGGCCCAGCTGTCAACACTGTGACGATAAGGCTGTGTGCTCTGAGGGATGGAGGGGGAGGGGGCAGGTGGCAGCTGCAGGGCAGGGATATGACACTCTCCTAGGGCTGTAAATTCTTTCCCACATTGGAAGGTAAGGCTACTGAACTGGCTTTTTCTGGGAAACAGTCCTAGGAAGACCAGGACGGCACCTATAGTGCTCATCTGGGATGTTGGTCTGTAAGAAGCCTGCTGAGCCTCACAGGACCAGGGCCACAGCACTCAGATGCACCCAGGGCCGAGATGCTCACTCCTATGGTCCCAGGCCAGGCTGCTTTAGAACCTGGGTGAGGGTGCTTCTCTCAAGGTGTGCGTTTCCCAGTCACTATCTCACAAGATGAGAAAGGGCTCCTGAGTTGGGGAGGCTGGTCATGGCTCTGCAAAGACCCCGATGAAAACAGCCTTTCCCAGCCTGGGTGGCAGACGGGGTACAGTGAGACCAGCTCAGCACTGGTCTCCCTCGTTCAGTCAGTGGTCCTGACTGGCTCCTCACTGCCATGGGACCAGGCAGACACTTGGTCTCCTCGGCTCTGGTTCTTTCTTTATGAAGAAGATGCCTGCCTCTTGCCATACTAAATACTCACATATTTAAGTCAAGTATCAACTGTCCTGAGCACTTTGTGCCCAGAGTTAGAAGTCAGTGACATCTCCAGGCAGGAGCCAGAGCTCCCTGCCTCCCCTGAGTCTGGAAAACTCAAGGAAATGCACAGATTGGGTCTGGGAAGATGCTGGTCAGAATGCATGAGAACCTGACTTCAGATCCCCAGCATCCACAAAAAAAGCTGTGTGCAGTGTCACATACCTAAAACCCCAGTGTGGGGAGTGGAGGCAGGAGGATCCCTGGAACTCACTAGCAGGTCAGTCTAGCTGAATCAGCAAACTCTGGATTCACTGAGAAACCCCCGTCTCAAAAAATAAGCTGGCCAGTGACTGAGGGAAACACTAGTCATAGGCCTCTGGTCTCCATACACACATGCACACAAACACACAAACATATATACATAAAACAAAACGCATAAATGTTGTCGAGTGGAGCACATGGGCAAATTTCTTCAAGCTTTGTGCTGTGATGGGCTTGTCATTTCAGAGTCAAGACAAATCAGGTGAGCAGAGATCAGAAGAGCCAAGAGTATTGGTGGTTGACTCTAATAAATGGCTGTCGGGCTGGCGAGATAGCTCAGTGGTTAAGAGCGCCGTCTGCTCTTCCAGAAGTCCTGAGTTCAATTCCCAGCAACCACACGGTGGCTCACAACCATCTGTAGTGAGATCTGATACTCTCTTTTGGTGTGTCTGAAGACAGTGACAGTGTACTTGTACATAAAATAAATAAATCTTTAAAAAAAAAAAAGGCTGACACTCTGGTCTCCTAACAGGTTGCTGTCTAAAAGGTAGGGTGGCCTCACTGATGAAAGGAAGCTACCTGCCTTACTCCCAAGAAAGCAGAAAGGTTAACATCTGCGTATTCAGCCTGCAGCCACAGACCACATATGTCCCGGAATAGCTACTGATGTACACAGCACACTTGTAGACAATTACAATGTCGCAAGGCTGGGTATTCCTGTCAAGAGCCTTTGCAGGCCTGTTTTATGTCACACCCATGCTCCAGGTGACCACTGAGGAGTCGGAAGGGAGCTGGGCAATGCTGCATACTGGCCATGCTCGGACCCTGGGGTCATGTCCCCCCAAGGGTTCTGAGTGTCAGACAAGAGGTGACCCTAGACCCATGAGGTGCTGTGGAAGACGGCAGGAAGACCAAGTGAGAGAAATGTAGGTGGTGTGTGTGTGTGTGTGTGTGTGTGTGTGTGTGTGTGTGTGCCCATGACTGGTGGGACTAGGGATTCTTGGTGGCACTCTAGATCCTGACCTGGGGCTTTGAAACATGACTGGGTTGTGTGCTGAGGAGCTCCACTGAAGGTGTTACATTACTACACTTGCTCCCCATATACGATCCAATACTGTCTGTATATGGAACAGGTGTGGACCTGTCACAATGAACTTCCTCTCAGGTCTCTCCCTTTAGCCTTGAGTCACAGGTGGGGTGTAAACTCTGCAGCCTGGGCCCTTCCTGCCATGGTACACCAGCCAGTGTAGGTTCTTCAGACACAACACCATTATAAACAACTGTAGACTTGTGTACAAAACATTTTGCCAAACCCACATAGATATCAAACTCACATGGGGGCAAGCAGACCAGGAAGGACATGAGGAGGCTGGTCCAAGGACAAGGACCTGGCCCAGCCTGCCTTCACCTGCAAATATTCACGCTGTATCCCTCAGGCTCTGTCCTCAGTCAAGAAGCCAAGCCCAGAGGCAGCCTAGATCTGAAGAGAGATTCTGAGACTCTACTATGGGAGAGTACAGAGGAAGCTCTCACCAAAGGAGGGATTTACCACCATATTGACAGTATCTTCAAGGTCTCTCTCATCCCTTATCCATATTAAAACTTATGGAGACATGCCCCTGCCTGGGTCCTATTGTGCCTCTTAGTAGGGTGGTAGACATAGGATGTGACTACCTGGAATGTTAAAGGGAATGCTGGGCACAGAGCAAGACACTCCTCCAGAATTTGAGCTGCCAATCCTACACCTGTGCATGACATCAGAGCACCCCAGGGGACTCCCCGGGAACCCAGAAGACAGCAAAGGCCCTCTCAGTGCTCCAGCACCATGGAACCTGAGCATGGGCTTGCAAGAGTGGGGACTTTCTAAGGGAGTGGCTATTTTTAAGTGGCACGCCTTGGCTATTTCAAGGCCTGGGTTTCTGTTTTATTTATTTAATTTAAAAGGAAGCTGTGTTTTCTCAGGATTTGTTTCTTTCGAGATGGTGTTGCGGGCGTTGTTTTAATGTTCACGTCATCCTGACTTGGTAAGCTGGTCAAAAGATACTGAAGGATGAATGGGCCCTTTCCCATGTTGCTCAAATGAGAAAAAGCCAACTCCATAGTCAGGGCTTCTATAGCTCAAAGGGGTCCTGACTTAGTATTTTTCCACTAAAAATTTTATTTCTAATGGAACTCTGCTTAAAGATGTATACATTTCCAAAAATACATATCTCAAAGATTCTAAGCCAGTATCCTATAGAAACCCACCAAGCGTGTTTACAGCAGGAAGCTACACACATGGCACAGGGCAGCAGATCAATGTTTTCTAGAGACCCCTCGCAGCTGTCTATGTGTAGGTAACTGCTTCATTTTTTTTTTATAAAAATATTTTATGTGTATGACTGTTTTACCGGTATGCATAACTGTTTGTCATCTATGTCACCCGTGTCGCTTGGCTCCCAGAGTCTGAAAGAGGGGGTTGGATCTCCTAGGTCTGGAGTTACAGATGATGGTGAGCCACCATATGGGTGCTGGGAATTGGACTTCTGTCCTCTTCAAGAGCAACAAATTTTAACTGCCGATTCACCTCTCCAACCCAGTACCTGCTTCTTCCCGCTGCATACAGTTCCCCTTTTGGGGAGCAGCATGTGGTGGTTTCTGCAGTCCTCAGCCAGCAGAAGCATGCGATATTCATGCTCAGAACACAAATGCCCGCTCAATGTATTCAACATCACAGATTGCCAACAATCAAAAAGATATCAAGCTAAAAACACAGGGGTCTGCATTAGGGGGAAGAGGTGGAATCCTAGGGTCTCTTGCCAACCATCCTAGCTATATTGATGAGCCCTAGGCTAATCAGTTACCCTGACTTTAAAAAAAAAAAAAGACCAAGGTGGACAGAACCTGAGAAATAACAGACGTTCTCTAGCCTCCATATCCACACACATTCACATATACATACATACATACATACATACATACATACATACATGAACATGCACACATACTCAGATACAAAGAATAGAGTACAAATGAGACCAACGAACTCTAAATTATTACAAATACATAATCACTTGACTGGATAGCTCAGGTTGGGGCTGTAGGAAGTCTGATCATGTGGTGAAGCCCCGTTCCCCATGTTTGTCTCCTCCCCTAGGGCCACAATTCTAAGATAATCCCAGTGTTGTAGATGAAACTCCCGCAACCGGAAGGTGGAATGCTTGGCATGGCAATAAGTTCCAAGGCCACTCAGCTCCCAGGGCCTGGGTCTCCCCATCCTTGGCTGTACACAGCCCAGAACTAGAAAAAGAGAAAAGACAGGTGGCTCAGCTGACCCCTGGGCAGAAGGGACATTAGCCCCAGCTAATTAGAGCAGAAAACTCACCTGGATTCCTAATTTCTGGTCAAAATGCCAGCTATTTGTGGACCGTATTTCCCGCTGCAAGCATCCCTGGGAAAACTGTAGCTTACATTTGCTGTGGGACTGTTGCCCTACTATGCTGATTGAGGAAACTCAATGTTCAGTTTTAAAGCCAGCACCAGCTAAAATAGGCAAGAGTATCATTGCTTCAACAAATGAGGAAGGATTCTTACCTAAAAGCTAAACAATATTATAATCCTTTTACACTTCAAATAAATATGTCAGTGGGTAAAAATCAGCAGCCACCCTGGAAACTTCCATAAAATACACATCCAGCAGGGCCGTTTTCACTGTCTACATGTGGGAGGAAAAAAACTACTAGCAAAAAAATGGTTAATTCTGGCCTTAAAAGGAGGCTGGCCAGAGCCCAGTGAGTAGGCTTGGGAAGTCTATAAAGGAGGCGCTGTGCCAAGGGGGCCAGACGCTGCGGGACAGCCACAGGCATCCATCCACAGGCATCGTGAGCCTGCTCCCTTCCAGACCTCTCCTGCTGGGCCCCTGCTGGGCACCTTGGGCACCATCCCCAAGGTGCCGCAAGTCCAGGCTCCATCCCTGGGAGCAAGCTCCAGGCGCACCTCTACCAGATGGCCCAGTGAGTCCATGGTACAGGTAAGATTCACATTTGTGCCCCAGGTTCCAGGTCTGCATGTGGCTGGGAACTTCTTGCTAGGGTGGGGTGGCAATGGTGGAGCAGGAATGCACCCTCAGCCTCCAGGACAGCATGCTAGGTGTGAGCAAGACAGGGGCTCTGCCCAAGGGCAGGCAACAACAGCATGTCCACCTAGAGCTCAGTCACACTTGGGTCCTGCTACGCCCTGTAACACTACAATGCTGCCACTCTGTCTGCCAAGGGAGTCCTGGTGGCTTAGAGCTGTTTCAGGGACAGGGGCCTCGTAAGCCTGCCAAAAACCTAGTCTTGTTTCCCCAGATCTGGACACCCAACAGAAAATCAGAAGGACACTAACGTTGATCATTAGATTAACAGAGCAGTGGTTTGGACCAAGTCGGGGTGTCATTTCTGCCATGCACCCACCAGAACAGTTGATCAGATCTAGGGACAAAGCCATCCGAGGGCTCTGCTCCCCTTAAGCTGCTGGAATTGTGGCCAAGCCTCAACAACCACACATTCTGGGTGAGTACTTTTAAACTTTCAGGTTTTGTTTGTTTGTTTGCTTGTTTGTTTTTGTTTCAGCCCTGATTGGCCTGAAACTCACTACATAGACTGAGCTGGCCTCGAACTTAGAGCTCCACTTGCCTCTGATCCTTTTGTGCTGGGATTAAAGTAGGCACCAGGCTCGGGTATCAGGTTGAAACTCAGAAGAAATGAAGGGAAACCCTTCTGTAGTTGGACTCAGAAGACTGGTGCTTGTGTGGCTCAGATGGCACTACCATGAGAGATGGGTTGGCCACCCACACCCACACATCCAAGGCAGGATGTGGCCACAGCAGTGAGCTGCCCCTCCTTTCGGCTTCCCCTTATTTTAATGTAGCAGTATATTGGGAGAGAAAGGCCAATTTAAAACTTTGGCTTGCTCTTGCTTCACCTCAAAACCAAATGCAATCGCCACAAGAAAAGTAACAGATGTGTTTTCAGAAGCACATTTCAGGAGCACTTTGTTGTCTCACTCTGACTGTGGCTGAGGACGCTGGGACAGTAGCTGCGCTGCCCGGGGCAATATGGACACACTGCATAGCATTCCAGGGTTCCACTCATCAGACGCCAACACCCATCTCCCGCACAATGACACCCAGGGTCTCCAGACATGCCAGTGCCTCTGAGAACCTGGGTTAACCCCCTAGAGAACCCCAAGGCAGTCATACAGACTAGGAACCATCCCCAGGGACAAATGAAACTCAGCTCCCAGGCTGCAGTGCCTAGAATGTTATCTTTCACAGTAACTGTGAAAAGGACAGAATGCTTTCCTTCTCCCTCTCTTCCTTATTCCTTGAGATCATGGTCTAGTGTAAAACTCCTGTGCTCCTTCTGCATCAACCTCCGGAGTAGCTGGGAGGACGAGGAGTCATTCCCTACTGTTTAGTGAATTTCAGGACAGTCTGGACTACGGGAAAGACCTGCCTCAAAACTAGCTGTGTGAGGTGGGCAGCAGTGAAACACAATCCAACACTTGGGAGGCAGAGGCAGGTGGATCTCTGTGAGTTGGAGGCCAGCCTGGTCTACAGAGTGAGGGTCAGAACAGCCAGGGCTACACAGCGAAAACTCGTCTCAGGAAACACTCATCTCAGCTGTGTGTGTGTGTGTGTGTGTGTGTGTGTGTGTGTGTGTGTGTGTGTGTATGTGTGACAAGACAAAGATGCTGAAGGTAGAACCACAACTCTCTTGTGTGCCAGGTAAATGCTTTACCACTGAGCTACATCACAGTCCTTAAATGACAATGTTTATTCTTTACTTGTTTTCCCTTTAGATTGGGGACAGGTGCTTGTTTACTCCTGGTACCCACACTCAGTACCACCACTAGTCAAAGAACAAAATTTTCCTTACCACTTTACCACAAGAGAAAAGGCAGCTCCCAGCCTGTGTGGGCTTCTTGGACTACCTTTGAGAAAGGCTGGGTTTTTCCCTTCCCATGTCACATCTCTTTCCAACAGCTGCTGAAGTTAATGAGACTTCCTGTCTCGACAAACAGTAGTTTTCCTCAAATTCCCACACCACACACCATTCACGATATTTCATGAGCCAGCGATCTGACTGGTCCCACTGCATCTCCCATGACTCACAGACTGTCACCAACTGTGGGTGCCCTTAGGGAACATAAAGGAACACTCCGCATCCATCTCTTCTGCTCCAGCTCAGGGGCAGGCACCACCTCTCCAAGATGGCGAAAGCCAGAGTCCAGGCAGAGACTGTTATCACTCATGTACTACACCTGGCTCCTTCAGGATGCTTAGGATTCTAGATGTTTATAGTCTTGCCCATCTGCCTCTACAGGTGCCCAGAAGGTGAGCAGACGGCGGGCGTGCCTGCCCAGCAGCAGCCCACCATCAGACACCCTGTCTGCCTTTCTGAGAGTAACAGACTCCCAAGATGATTCTTCCTGCCTCGCAAATGCCTGGCTCACCTTTCTTTGTGAAGATGGAGCTGTCATGTAAAACAGATTTCTATGACCCTTTCAGCAAGTCCTGAAAGCTGCCAAGGGAAGCCATGGATGCGACTACTCCAGCCCAAAATGTTGGAGTGGAGATCTACCTAGGTCCCGTGTGGCCAGCCCCTTCCAACAGCACCCCTCTGGCCCTCAACTTGTCCCTGGAGCAGCGGGAAGATGCCCTGGGGAACCTCACTGGGGACCTCTCTGAGCATCAGCAGTACGTGATTGCCCTCTTCCTCTCTTGCCTCTACACCATCTTCCTCTTTCCCATTGGCTTTGTGGGCAACATCCTCATCCTGGTGGTGAACATCAGCTTCCGGGAGAAGATGACTATCCCAGACCTGTACTTCATCAACCTGGCAGCGGCCGACCTCATCCTGGTAGCTGACTCCCTGATTGAGGTGTTCAACCTGGACGAGCAGTACTACGACATCGCGGTGCTCTGCACCTTCATGTCCCTCTTCCTGCAGATCAACATGTACAGCAGCGTCTTCTTCCTCACCTGGATGAGCTTCGACAGGTACCTGGCGCTGGCCAAGGCCATGCGCTGTGGCCTCTTCCGCACCAAGCACCATGCACGGCTCAGCTGTGGTCTCATCTGGATGGCCTCAGTGTCCGCCACACTGGTGCCCTTCACAGCTGTGCACCTGCGGCACACCGAGGAGGCCTGCTTCTGCTTTGCCGATGTCAGGGAAGTGCAGTGGCTGGAGGTCACACTGGGCTTCATCGTGCCCTTCGCCATCATTGGCCTCTGCTACTCCCTCATCGTGCGTGCCCTCATCCGGGCCCACAGGCACCGCGGCCTCCGCCCACGCAGGCAGAAGGCCCTGCGGATGATCTTTGCTGTGGTCCTCGTCTTCTTCATCTGCTGGCTCCCCGAGAACGTCTTCATCAGTGTCCACCTACTGCAGTGGACACAGCCGGGAGACACTCCCTGCAAGCAGTCTTTCCGACATGCCTACCCCTTGACAGGCCACATAGTCAACCTTGCAGCCTTCTCCAACAGCTGCCTGAATCCTCTCATCTACAGCTTCCTGGGAGAGACCTTCAGGGACAAGCTCAGGCTGTATGTGGAGCAGAAGACGAGTCTACCAGCTCTGAACCGCTTCTGCCATGCCACGCTCAAGGCCGTCATTCCAGACAGCACGGAGCAGTCAGAGGTCAAGTTCAGCAGTGCTGTTTGAGAGGGACCTCCTAGAGGGGCACGGGGAGCAGGCTGGTGCTCAGGACCTGCACACACCTAGCACAAGTGGTGGGTAAGCGAAGCCATGTCAGATTCTCAAACCCCAGTGGCTCGGGGAAAACGTCACATTGCTGGGTCATCTCTGGGGCTACTGGGATCCTTCCTGACTGGACCCATCCAGCTCATGGATGCTGCCATCCAGATTCAAGGTCCCAAGGCATCAGGCCACATGACATTGACCTCTAAGCTCAAAGGGCATCATGCAGGCCTGCTGCTTGGTTTTCTTTCCATACCCAATGTTCCCAGAAAACAAGTCTGTTGTTGGTAAGTGATAGTCAGAAGGACAGGCCACATTATGGGAGTACCATGTTACATTTCTGCTACATGCCTGCTACACAGAGGAGTCTAGAGACAGAATATATGTACCGGACCCAAACTGGCTACCTTCCCTTTGCTTGTGATGTGTAACTGACCATGTATACACTGTCCAGTGCAGCCAAACCTAGGGATGCTAGAGCCTTCTTCCTGTCTTCCAGAAGGCCGCGAGGTCACCCCAGATGCCATTCCTAACTCCTGAGTGAACAGCGGGTCTGAGCTGAGAAAGGCCCTTTAACAAAAGCCTTCCTGCTCTGGGATGCTCCTCTCACAAAGCTTGTTTACAAAAGTGTTTGCCCTTCTGTAAAGGTGGAAGGAGACTCTGGATGCAGCTGTGCAGGCCAGAGGGATGCCACTGTGAGATGTGTGGCGGAAGGACTTGCCTCCACAGAAAATAATAACCAGGAACAGTGAGCTGTAAGTGGATCTCATTAAAATGTAAGAAGAAAGAACTAAGGATGGGGTGTTCATTTGGTGTCTGTGAATAAAGGGCAGTCCCATGGCGATTCTTCTTTGCTCTGTGATTTCTGGGGTGGTAGGGGTATGGGATGAGGGACGATGAGAAAGTCACACTAGTGCAGTCAGCTGCTTCTCTGCACAAGAACACTATGCCCACATCCTCATACCTGAGTACCATTCTGAGTACAAATAGCAAATTCATCTAGCTGGCTATGCCTGGCACTACTGGGATGGAGAGGGAGGGCCACATCCTGGGTTTCACCTGGGCACTAAACATGTCTTCCTTGCTACTTACATTGACAGCCATGCTTAGCCTCAGTTAAGGGTCTGCACAGGACAGCTCTCTATGCCTAGAAGACTCTGGGCTGGGTGACATGCCCATGGCTAGGGGTCAGAGGACCTGGAGCCAGGAGGGAGGGCCTCTGGTCTTGTATCAAAGGACAAACTGTTTCATGCTAAGCCTTTACTCCCTGAATGCCTGCCTGTGCAGCTACCTATGTCAAGAGGCCCATGGCTCTGGCTGAGGAGCCTAGGGGAACATACAGGTAACATGTAGGCAACAAAAATGACCCACATTGTCTTTAAAGAATATGCTATTTTCCATTCAAACCTATGACCTTGCCTTATAATGATAAGTTATATTTATAGATAAGATTAAGTTTTTAAAAATCACATGATATTTAAGTTATTAAGTTAAACATTAAAGAAATTTAAGTATATTTCCAGATACTCAAGAACAATATCTGGAAAGAGAGCAGATGCTTTAGTGGACTTGGGAGAGCCAAGGAGTCAGCCAATGACACAGGACAGATTCCCTCCGTCTCAGAGTTTTGTCGCTTGTGTGGGGTGGCATGGCTGTCAGCCTGGAGTGCATTCCCTGCTTTACTAACCCTGAGTATAAGTCTTCAAGAACAAGAGCATCTGTCTCCAACTGTTACCTGAGTCCCAAGCAGAGCTGGCTTTCTACCTGGGCAGGACACGGGACACCTCCTAAGGATAGCATTCATAAACCAACAGATGAAGAACCCCCATGGGAGGTGGGCAGGTACAGAGCCTGGTGTATAGCTGTCTTGCAGGGTCCTACAACTCAGGTAGAAGTCCTTGGCCCCACTCCAGCCAACCCAACAAAGGTGTACATAGCTCCTGCAGCCCTTGCAAAATCAAGAGGGGTAAACCCTAAGACACTTTTGTCAGCAACCTCTAAGCCCCAGGTAATGTGGCCAGCTCTCATGGTGCTCCTAAAGACAGACACAACACAGGGCTTTCAGTAGAAGCTGGGAAGTGTGGCTGCAAACCTTAACAGAGTGACACCATTGTAAACGTCTGATTCAAATTGCCCTTTTGACTTCAGTGATTGACAAGAAAAGACCTCCATCCCAAGACACAGAAAAAGGCAGGGCTGGGCCTCAACTCTTCAAATGCACCTACCTGAGAGGCTAGCTGTCCAAGTACAAATTTTGTGATACAAAGATGCCCAAAACATGCCGAGACTTTCAGCTTTGGCTAGGGAGGCAGTTAAGACACCAGAGAGAGGACAACAGGCTCCTGAGGATACGCCCTCCCATCCATATTATAGAGAGAAAAAAGTAGATGCTTGGAGTCTGTGAATGCTCAAAACCATGGGCAATAATGGCTGGGGCCAGGAACAGAACCTCAGCCTCTAACACATTTGGCAGCTCTGCAGCCTGGACAGGGAAGACCATAGGGAGCCAGGGTCCACAGAGGGCAGCCAGGGTCACCCTTCCCTCTTTATGGTTACAACCAGGGCTTATAGTTACAACTGCAGCTGCCCAAAGTCCCAGAACACTTCTCAAGAGACAACACTCCTTCTTTGTGGCAAGTCGCCCTTGGGTCCTCTGGATAGCAGCAAAGTGGTCCACTGGAACTACTGTAGTACTAAGATCATGCAGGACAGGGCCACTCTGCTGCATAGAACTGTAGCCCCTCGATGCAATGTCACCTTCTAGCCAAGGCTCCTGACCGGAATCTTCTACAAGCTAAGCTGCAGGGTTGGAAAACAGCTCCTGCCTCCTCTATGCCTCAAAGCACACTTGCCATCTGCAAACATAAGGAGAACTGCTCTGGGGATGGGTGGGGTGGATGGCAGGTGTATACCCTCAAGTCCCAGGGCAAGATGGCCAGAAGGGTAAGGCAAGAAAGAAGGCTGGACTTCGGGGGACAGGGCAGGGGAGAGGTGGCTGGCTCTGCGGGCCCTGTGCAGCACATGTGACCCCCCTTGAGAGCATGTCCGGGAGCCGAGCTGAGGCTAACACAATTATTCTTGGCAGGAACACCACAAGATAAAATCAAGGCGTTTTAATTGCACTGCTGTTTCCTGGTAACCTGGCTCACTCCTGAGTACAAATGTAGTTCAGACCCTAAGAAGGGGAGAGGCAGCTACCGTGGGCATGGAAAACCTGCTTAGAACCTGAAACCATTCCATCACCTACTCAGAGTTTAATAATGAGTTCTCCCTTGCGCTCCAGCCCATCCGCCCTTCCAGCCCTGATCTTCTCCTTGTTTTGGCGGGACAAAGGAGGCCAGCCACCTGGCTGCCCAGGAGAGGCAAACATTTTAAAACACATAAAGGGTAATCAGCAAGCTTGACATTCATCTTTTGGGGTTCTTTTCCCCACAAAAGGCTTATGTAGTATCTCAGTATAGAGGTTATTCTGCTGCCATCCTGAACATGAACCACAAGCACATGGGGGAGCAACCTCCCCTTCCATAAGCATGTATAAAATTCAGTTCCGACTGTCTCTGATTCATTAGTGCTTTTTAAAAATCTATGCGTGTGTGTGTGTGTGTGTGTGTGTGTGTGTGTGTGTGTGAGTGTGTGTGTGTGTGTGCATGCGTGAATGGTATATGCAGGGGCTGGGGAACAGGGGATGGGATGTGTGAAGGCCAAAGGTTAATGTACAATGTCTTCTTCTATTGAACTTGATAAAAATCCTATTTTTTGAGACAGGCTCTCTCACTGAGCAGTGATCCCAGGGATCTGTCTGTACACATGCGTGTGTGCACACGCACACACACACAAATGGTAAACATTAAAACCTCACTAACATATATGCCTTCAGCCCTATTGGAAGGGTGGGGAACGGACTCCAAGCAAACCCCAGGAGACTGTCTTCTGTAGTACTGGGGATGAATGCTGAAACCACTCGGCTATGTTGTGTCCAACAGAGCACACTTGCTCAGAATCTAGGACCAAAGGAAGGCAGCCCCAGCAGCCTGGCCCCTCAGCAACCTGGCAGGTTCAGGGTGGGAGTGGCTGGAACATGTGAGAGAACAGGTCACATCCAGGACAGAGGAGATGGCCTAAGGGCCTCCCATGGGCCAAACTGGGATGATCTGAGCATCAGGATAATTAAGAGGAATCAACAGTTACAAACAGTTATAGACTATTAAACAGCAACCATGACTCCATTCCAGTAATAACTGGATAAATATAACTTACATAATAAATACAATGTAATTAGAAGCCAAGAATAAGCCGGAGCATGGGCACTGGGAGGAGGAGGAGGCAGGGTTCTAGCCTATGGAAGAACTGGCTAGCAGAAGCAGGATCTGGAACAAGACCAGTCCCTCCGTAGCCTTCACCTAGAGTTCACTCATGTGGCCACAAGCCCCCAGTAATGAACCTTGGGTCCTCGGTGAGGGGACAAAGCACCTGCAAAGCCCTTATTAAAGCAGGGAGCTCCCACAGGGCAGATGGCACAACCCCTCCCACACGGCTACAGGGCATCACCAAGGGGAGGGAGTCTAGACACCCAGAGCGGCAGGAAGATACACACCTGATCTAATCAGGAGCAAACATCAGGGAAAAAACGGAAGTGGTGACAGGGAGCCAGCACACACCACAAATCTCTATGATACAAGAAATGAGGTCCAAGTGACAATTCCAAGTTCAAGTGAAAGGGGCACAGAGTGTAATATGAGACCCCCAACCTAAAGGGGGTTGGGCAGGCATGGAGATCCAGGTGGGATGGACTATAACCAGGGAAAGATGCAGCAGGTGTGGGACTGAACATAATTGAAGCACATGGTGGGGGTGGGGCAGGAAGGTTAGGCATCTAAGTGCAGCCTGGGCCCCGTGAGACCCTGTCTCAAAAAAAAAAAAAAAAAAAAAAAAAAAAAAAAAAAAAAGTCTGCAAAGGCTATTCTTGGGGGAGAGTTAAGTCCCACTCCCTCAGTACCCACTGAGATATTCAAAGGTAAAGAGCATTCTGGGGCTGGGAGACAGCTCAGCCTAAGCAGGAGGCCCTGCATTCATGTGAAAAGTCAAGCCCAGGGCTGGTAGGAGAAGGGGCAGCAGGGTGGGAACTGGACAGAACGAGGAGAGGTGACACCTTGGTCAGTGAGATGTTCTCAGCTGGACTCCCCTTTATGGATGTGTCCTTCTCTAAAGAGCCATCCCACCCTCTGCCTGGCCCTGCTGTCCCTTCCCCACAGAGGGGAGACACCAACCAACACCACTCCTACTTGCCATTAGCAGCTGCAAAGTGTGTTCTGAACAAGGGCAGCCTTAAGCCATCTGGAATCCTCCAAGCCATCCTCCAGCATTTACTGAGAAGCTCCTAATTAAAGTTTTCTCTTCTCACTTACTGCCTGGTAATTCCAGCTTTATTTTCTCTTTCACAGTGGGAAACTAATTATCTAGGGTGCCTTTCCATAGGCTTTTCAATTAAAAACAGGGGGAAAGAGCTTCAGTAAAATTAAAGTGGAAGGCTGGTGGGCAGTCATCCTCAGCCTTCACTCACACAGAGGCGAGGGCCAGTTCTCTGTCCTGGAAGGCAGGCTCTACACCGGAGCACAGTGGCTCAGACAGCCCAGCTATCACCGTCTAACAATTGCAGCAGCATCAAGGTACAGAAAGGAAACACCAGTTACATGACTTACTCAGCAAAGCTGCTGCTTACATGGGGACAATGACTCTGAAGGCCATGGGCTTGGGGTATGTGTGGAAGATGCACCAATCAACCAACAAGAGCAGCCATCCACACCCCTGGGAATGGCCAAAAACCAGAGAAAATGGAATGTGTCACCCTCCGGTGCTGCCACATATGGGAAGCCTAGCTTCTCCTCTCAGACCAGAGAAGGGCAGACACTAGTGCTCTCTGGCTTCATCCTTCTGCACCAAGCAGGTCAGAAGTGGTGACACATGAGAAGCTGAGGCAAGAGGACTGCAAGTTTGAGGTCAAATCTCAAAAACAAACAAACGAACCCAAAGAACCAAAAAACCCAAAGACTTGGGTGGGAACTAGGGAGACGGCTCTGTAGAGAAAGTGTTTGCTTTGCAAGTATAAGATCCTGAGTTGAGGGGCTGGAGAGATGTCTCAGGGGTTAAGAGCACTGACTGCTCTTCCAAAGGTCCTGAGTTCAAATCCCAAGAACCACATGGTGGCTCACAACCATCCATAATGAGATCTGATACCCTCTTCTGGAGTGTCTGAAGACAACTACAGTGTACTTACATAAAATAAATAACTCTTTAAAAAAAAAAAAAAAAGATCCTGAGTTGGAACCCAGAAGCCATTTAAAAAGCCAGGCATGGTGGTCTACATTTGTAATCCCAGCACTGGAAAAGCAGAGACAAAAATGATGAGGACAGGAGGCAGGGGCTCATCTGGAAACTCCATCCTACCCTGTGCCTCCCTCACTCTGAGAAGACATTTCTAATGCATCTTGCTCACAGGCACAGACTGAAGGGCAAGAGGAGAGCACTTCAGGCCTGGAGTGGGTTGGCATGTCCTCTGGGGATGAGTCCTGGGCAGGAGTTCAGGGTTGCTGAGAAGTTGGGCCTGGGGAAGGGGGGCAGGAGGCAAAAGGATGCTCAGTTAGAGAAACACCTCTCCACCCTAGCTGAGCTGCTAACCAGCCAAGGCAAGGTGCTTGGCATAGCAGAAGCCTAGAATTGCATCACAGGCCACTTCTTCCAGCGTCTATGGTGTGCATGTATGCGCGCAAGCACACACACACACACACACACACACACACACACACACACACAGTGGTTGGGGTCAAGGGAGGGAGGGGTGCTCATGTGCACATTGCAGCTCAGTATTCTCACATGTCTGACCTGGTGGTATCAGGAAGACGTCATCTGTTGAGCTAATCTGCCGGCTGCCATTGTGCAGTGGGTGGGGGCCCATTTGGAAGTCACAGGAACATGGAACAACAAAAGGCACCCAAACCTGCCTGTGTCCTACCCTGGGGTGGGATCAACCTGAAACTTATCACAAGAAATCAGCTGTGAATCCTGGAGCGGTCCCAGTTGTATGCCCGGGGAGCTGGCTCCACTGAGAACTAATGTGTCTCAAGGGAGAAGGCACAATGAATGGACGCTAAGCCCAGGTCCTCCTCCCCTGCAGCCTGGGCCTCCTTTCTGACTTCCCACATGGGATCTGTCTTCCCCACGCCGCCTCAGCATCTTGGTAACAGGGTGGCGATATGTGCTAGGACAACAATCCCAGCCCAGAGCCTTCATGGAGCCACTTCAGGGAGCACCCACTCATTGCACAGGCTAGTCTCCCAGGCTCCAGCAGCTCCTCCCAGAATCAAGAACAGAAGTTATGACTGTGGTCCCCGGGGCACGACAGGCTACCCTAGGGAAGTGACGGCAAAGGAGAGCAAAGGACTCTCTGTGCAGGACATTCAGGCTTTAGAAACCCAGCATTCCTCATTAACTTGGAAATAGCACCTTTCAGAAATGGAGAGAGGAACAGAGAGAGGCTGCCTCCCTCTCATGCCCAAGCAGTGACTAAAACTGGATGAATCCACAGTCACCAGTCCAAGACATTGTGTCATGGAAACACTTCTCCAGAAGGAGGTACTTTGGTTCAAGTGTGGCAGTCTCTAACAAGGCAGGGCACCCCCACACACACATACACACACATACATACATAAACTCCTTAAAGGCACAGAACCCAGGTGGGCCTGGAACTCCAGGTTGATTTCCTAAAGCAAGCTGGAAGCAGTGGAGGTGAGGTAGGGGTTCCACATGGAATTCCTGGGGCTACCAACCCAAGTCAGTAAAGCCCCAGATTCCTCCAGCCCTCTAAAAATATGTGTGTATGCACCTGCACACATATGCAGTGTACATCCACAGGCAGACACACATGGGTACACAGAGACATCTGTTTGGCATGCACACACACAGGCACAAACCTATATACATACACTCAGGCACACACACACAAACATACAGACGGACATGCAGGGCCCATGATGGAGTGTTATTCGCACATACAAGACGGTTAAAGAGCCTGGCCAACCTCAGTGTTGTCAAGGCAACGGCACATTCTGCACTCTGCTGCTGTAGCAACATGAACTCATACAACCCCAGTTTTGGGAACAGCAGAGGGGGTGTGAGATCCTCCCACAACAGCTCTTGCCAGTCCCATCCTGACAGTCACACCCTTAGAGATTCCGCCTCCCCACCCCACTCCCACGTGGGCTGTCACCTGGCGTTTCCCATAGAATATAACCAAAGGGACAGAAGCTCCTTTCGAGGGCTGGTGTCTGGTTAGTCCCCTGACCCTTTCTGCTCCCATTTTGTACCTCCTTTTAGGAAGGCTAAAGGTGCCAAGGAGGAAGCCATCAGCCAGGACCAGCAGGACATGTGGCCTTAACCTAATACCCTTAAGGACCAGGACCCTGTGAAGGCCACTAAGCAAGTAGGAAGCCAGTACCCCAGACACCTGCAGGACTTATTGCACTGTGGTGTTAGCTCAACTAGCAGGCATGAAGGGTCACAGGAGGAGACATCCCCAAGAGAGACCTGTGTGCACACGTGGCAGGACACACACAATAAGAGCATGCACACAGCCACTCATCACCAGCATCTACTACTTACAGGAGTAGAATGGCAGATGAGAATGAACGACCGAGGGCTGCAGACAACAGCAGGATTTAGAAAGCAGAGCCAAGAAGGTTTAAAAAAAAAAAAAAGCTTAATAGACTTCCACCCAGGTGAAGTTCTCATACAAGTGAAGCCTCGCTGCGCTGCTCACACACACTGCTGGAGACAACGCATGGACAGCCCTGGTCTAATGACAGCTTTGTCCTTGGCTGGGCTGGGGTCACGAACCGGGTATTTCTTCCTCTGTATTTTGAGGTGAGGGGCAAAGGGTGTTGTGTTCATACGGATGCTGAGGGCCCCACTGCACATCACTCTCTGCCCCCACGCCAGAGTCTTACATCTTCAGTACTACTAAAGGGATTTCAAAGCACAGCCCGCCTTCCATACATCCACCTTCAATGTCTAAACGACAGCTAGAAAGACACGATTCCATTGAGATCAGATAGGCCTGGAAACTTCACAGAAGTGAGGACCAGTGACTCTCTTACCTGACAGTAGTTTCAGGGAGAGAGCAATAGAGGAAGCTTATAGAGAGGAGGAGGGAAAGGAGAGGCCATGCTTGGCTCTGAGGTACCTAACCAGCTCCCAAGGCAGTCTCAGAGTCTCTCAAGCTGCAGAGCCTTCGGGGGGTGGGGCACAGACTTTCCCTCAGCTCCCCTGGTGTCATTCTGCTGTCATCACAGATGGGAATACTGTTATCACAGTACCACAGAACTGAAGCTTCCTGACAAGCTCCCAGCAGCTTAGCCCCCCAATACCAACCAACATCTGGGCTTCCTGCCCCCCTCCACTCTGGGCAGGGGGGATGGCCCAGACAGTAAAGCCATTGCCAGGGAGAGAACCTGTCTCAAATTAACTAACTAACTAACTAACTAACTAACTAACTAAGGTAAAGGAACTGACAGGTAAATGTGCTTACTGCTGTGGCTGAGGCCTTCCTTAAGTTTGGTTCCCAGTATCCATAGTGTGTGGCTCCAAGGGATCACACACTGGACTTCACAGATGGCGTGCACACACACACACACACACACACACACACACACACACACACAGAACTAAACATTAAAAATAAAATCTTAATAGTAGGTGTAGAGAGATTGAGGAAGACACCTAAGGTCCCCCGCTGGCCTCTACACAGAAGCCCTCAGCATGAAATGCTTCAACTTGCAGGAAATTGCTACACAGTTCCAGCTGACCATGGACTAAAAACTCTAAAACCTTGAAACAAAACAAAACCTCTCTGGCTTTTAAATTCTTTCTCTCAGGTACTCTGTCACAACGTGGACAAGCCAAGGAATTCAGTGTGCAAACTGAATAAGAAAATCAACAATGAATTTTCTACCCTAGGTTATCATGAGAGGACCTGCCTCTGCCACTCCAAACTCCACCAGAGTAGGAACGCTACCAGATAGAGAAGGGCAGCCGTCCAGGGGAGCGGAGCAGCCGTCCGTCCAGGGGAGCGGAGCAGCCGTCCGTCCAGGGGAGCGGGGCAGCCGTCCGTCCAGGGGAGCGGAGCAGCCGTCCAGGGGAGCGGAGCAGCCGTCCAGGGGAGCGGAGCAGCCGTCCGTCCAGGGGAGCTGAGCAGCCGTCCGTCCAGGGGAGCGGAGCAGCCGTCCAGGGGAGCAGGGCACATGCGCACTGTACAGCTCACCATGCACAGCAGCTGGGCTCCTGTCTCCAGCTAGGGCTGCGCTACAGGAAAATGGAGACTCCCCCATTTTTTTGTCTTAAATTTCTTGTCTCTATTTTTGAGGTAGAGTTAGTCTCAAGTTTTTGATACACGGGCTCTGTTGTGGTCATGCCTCTCTCTTTTTTCTTCTGAAGCCCACACTAACTTCAAACTCTCTAAGTACCCAAGGATGACCACAAACTCCTGATGCTCCTGCCTCTACCGCCTCAGTGCCGGGATGATAGGCCAAGCCTAGTTTATGCAGTGTTGGGGAGGTACTCGGGGCTTCATGCACGCTAGGTGAGGGCTCTCACTATCAGCTGAATCACATCGCCAGCCCTGGCTCTATTAAATAAAACAATAAAAACAAAAAGTTCCCCATAGCAATCTTGCATCTGAACAAAGTGACAGTTCTGAGGCCATGGCTGTTTGTCTTGAGGAAGGACAAAAAATATCACGTATTAGATTCCTGACAAAATACACACAGAAAGGGAAACTCAATTTATATGCATGAAACATCGCCAGCCTTTGTCCCTCACTACAAATCTACGTTCCCTTTCAGACATGCTGGCGACGTGCACTGGAGGGAACCCAGACTGAAGTAGCCGCATAAGGACCCAAGGGGCAGCTGGGACACAGGGCTGCCTCATGAGGCCAATACAAGACGTCAGCGGGCAGAGGCCTGGCATGGCAGGACGCAGCAGGACACAGTTGGCTTTGGGCAAGGAGGGATGCATACACCCCGAGTGGCACCCACAGATCTAGCCTAGCTGACTTGAGCCCTCCTCTCCAAGAGGCAGATGAGACATCTTTCCATAGAGGAGACAGAGGGCGGGGAGGTGGCTCAGTTGGGCTGAGTGCTCCGCTGTACAAGCAGGAGGACCTGAGTTCAATCCCTAGCACCCATATTAAAAGGGAGAGAGAGACTGGACATGATAGTGCACACTTGTAATCGTAGCAGTGGGAAGGTAGAAATGAGGATGCACTGAGAGACCCTGTTTTTT
>NW_022196905.1:133698894-133706907 GCF_008632895.1 Mastomys coucha
AAAAAAAAGCTAGAGAGCTGGAGAGATAGCTCAGAGGTTAAGAGCACTTATTGGCCCCGAGTTCAATTCCCAGCAACCACATGGTGGCTCACAACTATCTGTAATGGAATCTGATGCCCTTTTCTGGTGTGTCTGAAGACAGCTATAGAGTACTCACATACATAAAGACAAAAAAAGGTAGACAGCACCCAAGGAGTGACAGCTAATGCCGACCTTAGGCCTCCCCTCACAGGCATGCCTGTGCACAGATGCTCATGTTCTAGAACAGTGCAGTCGGCAATTCACCCTCACATGATGATCATTTGTGCACTGATTATTTGGGATGGCAAAACCCAAGCCTAACTTCCGGTACAGGAAGGGCAGGAAGGGCCACCCCAGACAAGATGGAGCTTTGCCTCCTGATGGATTTCTGTCAGATGCGATAAAAGGAAAGCTGCTGCTAGTAAAGGCACAGACCCAGACACACACACACACACACACACACACACACACAGGCATAATCCAGCATATGGACCACAGCTCTCAGCAGCATCAGTGCCATGGCAGCAGAACAACATGCCACCCCGCAACAAGATACATTTTGGAGCCTCCCAGGTGGGCTGCAGGTAAGGTGCTTGCCACACAAGCCCAACACCCTGAGTCCAAGCTCTAGGACCCATGTGAAGTCGAAGAAGACAACTGACTCAATAAAGTTGTCCTCAGGTCATGTGTGCTGTGGCATGTACACATGCAGGGGAAGGCACACACATGTATACACACAAACAGTATTAAATAAATTTAAAAAATAAAGAGCCTGGTCTAGAGCACCCAAACTGAGATGGCTGTCTTCATAGACCACCCTTCAGTCAGATTTCTGGTGCTGAGTTCACAGTGTGGACAGGTGCAGGCTGAAGTTTAGAGTTGAACAAGCTTGACTTCCTGAGACATGAGCCAGTCAGACTCTTTCACATAGGACCTAATTTAATTTAATTTAATAGAAGCAACTGCATACCTACTGTTCAGCACAGGAATGGGGGCAGAGCCCATCTCCCGTAGGTCAGGAGGAACATGCTTCAGCATTTCCTCAATCACTCTCCACATTATTGTTTTTAGTCAGGGTCCCTCCCTGGACCTGGAGCTCACCAACTCAGCAAAACTTGCCAGCCAGTGAGTCCAGGAATCCTCCTGTCTAGACTCCCCAGCCCTAGGCCTCTGGGTATACACCACACCTGCCTTTTTATGTGGGTACTAGGGACCAAACCTAGGTCCTTATGTTTACACAGCCAGTGCTGTCCAGAACAAGCCATCTCCTGATCTTAATTTGTTTTCTTTAAAATTAGGGTAGATATTTGACGACTGTTATCACTTCCCTAGTATCCTGATTGCCTTGAGGGAAGGAATGTCAGTCACAGAGCCAGCTGGAATGCCCAAACTACAGCCGTTTTCTGCTGAAGACCCGCCACAGTTGCAGGCAGACTGAGCCAGCTTTCAGTGAACTCTCAATGACCTGGCATCCTTTCCTATCCAGGCAGAAGGGGAGTGCCTGCCAGGTAGCTCAGTGAAAGCTTGGGATTGGTGTAGAAACAGACTTCTATTTGCATAAAATTGATGCTGACTGCCCTTCTCTGGATATAAAAAGCAGGCTTTTCTTCATCTTCAGGAGAATGGGCGGGGCTGGTGACATAAAGAAAGGCCGATGGTAGTAATGTCAAGAGGCTAAAGCACACCAGAGAGTGGTCAGGCAGAGACCACAGGAAAGTTGGGCAGAGCTGAGCACCAGACTCCTCAGGCCCTGGGGCTGCAAGAGTCCCGGTGAGCTGCCAAGCCCAATGCTGACAGTCGCAATACCAAAGACCCAAGGGCTGTGTATCCTCTGTCACTGCAGGGCTAAAGGTCCTTACTTAGAAGCCTGTATCAGAGACTGTAACCACAGACGGCGACACCTGTGATGCTGGCTGCTGCCACTGCCACCCAACCTTCCAGGAGTGCAGCCAGGAGCGCAAGGAGGAGCCACTCCAGTACCTGACACCCATGGTGCTGGCTGCTGCCACTGCCACCCAACCTTCCAGGAGTGCAGCCAGGAGCACAAGGAGGAGAAGCCACTCCAGTACCTGAGCAGGACGGTTAAAGCTAACTTGAAACCCCCTTCAAAACGCTTCTCTGGCTTCTAGAGAGTTTGGATAACAAGCCTCTATATCTACCC
This sequence comes from Mastomys coucha, assembly GCF_008632895.1. Lineage (NCBI taxonomy): Eukaryota > Metazoa > Chordata > Mammalia > Rodentia > Muridae > Mastomys > Mastomys coucha. The sequence continues at coordinate 133,701,077 of NW_022196905.1, forward strand.
ACCCACCCAGCTCCTGGCCTTGGACATCTCACAGGCACTGCTCACACTGAAGGACCCACCATTCCTACCTGTAGAGCCGCAGGACTCTGTCCACTTCCCAACAGCACACAAACGCTGCGCATTCTGCATTCCATGCACACCACCTGACAGGACCTGCCTGACACCTAAGTTGGGCCCCTGATGACTTACTTCACTTCTGAGATGGAACATGGGAACACTGAGGCTCATCCTCAATATAGAGGACAGGTGGGCTCCCATGGACCAGGACAACACCCCTGGGAAGGGGGCAGCAGAGCTGTAAGGTAGAACGAGCAGATGGTGGCACAGCCCATGAAGCAAGGCTGGCAGTCACACCATGAGAACAGACGCGGTGAGATTGCCAGCCTCAGAAACCTCAGTATCACCTGTAACTAGTCTCGAGATGCCACCTCTTGTGTTCTCCCTTAAAGTCCAGAAGTTAGCAGAACGGCCTAGACCTATTACAAGGCCACAGGGCCTGCCACAAGGCTATTTCTGAGTATGGGCTCTTGCCCAGGGCCCACGGGATGAGGATGAGACATTTAGGACAAGTCTTGACTTTAACAGTCCTTGGTGAAGGTAATAGCTATCATTGTTGGCTTGTTGGGACCCAGCATCACCTAATGATGAACCTCTGCGCATGTCTCTGAGGGAGCTTCTAAATGATCTGCGGTGGGAGACTTACACTAACTGTGAGACCACAGGCTGGGGTCCTGGAGAGAATAAAAAGTAGAAAGTGATGACATGCCTTTAATCCCAGCACTCAGGAGGCAGAGGCAGATGGATCTCTGTGAGTTCGAGGCTAACCTGGTCTACAGAGGGACTTCCAAGACAGCCAGGGATATACAAAGAAACCCTGTCTCAAAAAACAAAAACACCCGTAGAAAAAGCATTCACCACTCTGCTTCCTGACCATGGATGCAATGTGACCAGCTGCCTCTCATGCTCCTGCCTCCACCTTCTCTGCCACGAGCCGAAATAAGCTCTTCTTCCCTTATTGCCTTTGTGGAGTGTTTCATCACAGCAAGGAAACAGGTTACTAGCATAACACCGTCACCATGGAGCAGCTAAAGAAAACTCATCCACCATGGAGAGGCCAGAGGCCTCAAGAGGCTTCCAGGGGTCCTGACGTCCACTCCTTCCCCACTACCCAGTCAGACTCAAGAGGCTACCAGGGGTTCTGATGTCCACTCCTTCCCTACTACCCGGTCAGACATTGCTGTCATCCTGATGCCCAGTCACACTCGGGTAGCAACTCCAGTCACACTCAGAGAAGCACCTGTCACACTCAGGTGGCAACTGGGCATGGAAAACAGCCTTCATCAAGCTGCCAAGAGCTCCTGGCAGGGCACCCATGGAGCTTGCTGCTAGCCATTCCTGGAGCTAAGCAAGCAAAGCCAGACGCAGTTGGTCCGTGCTCTGAACAGCGGGAGATGCGTGCTCAGTTCCTGGGAAAATGTCTTCAAAGCTACAACTGTTTTCCCAGCTGTGGACGCTCCACCCTGGGAAATCTTTCCATGCCGTTACAAGAATAATTCTGAAATGGCTGTACAAACATGCAAGCCTGCGCCCCTCATCCTGGTATTTGAGTCTCCAAACAGGAGAGCTTCCTGGAGCAGCCTGTGTGAAGAAGGGTGGTACACAGAGCCACCTTATGCATGGCAGGGCTTCTCCACAGCCCTGGACTCAGCTCCCCTGGCTTCCGCCCTGACCTGGGAAGCCTCGGGGCCATCAAGAAGGTGAAGCTACCCAGTGGGACTTCCCCAGGACAGTTTCTCTTCTATAGTATGTGCAATCTGTGGCAGAAAAGTGCTGAACAGCTGTGACACGCGAAGCCCATCCCAGCACGGAGCACAAGAACTGGGAGAGCACGGAGCCATCACAGATGGAGTCTGAGCACCTTGCAAACTGAACTGTAGGGATAGGGCGCAGCACCACAGGAAATCAGAAACAAAACCCAGCAAGTATGCAACAGTAACTCTGGGCTGGAGAGATGGCTCAGCGGTTAAGAGCACTGACTGCTCTTCCAGAGGTCCTGAGTTCAAATCTCAGCAACCACATGGTAGCTCACACCCATCTGTAATGAGATCTAATGCCCTTTTCTGGTGTGTCTGAAGATAGCTACAGTGTACTTATATATAATAAATAAATCTTTAAAAAAAAAAAAAGACAGTAACTCCATGGCACACCCACCAAGAGCCAAGAGGTACAGCAGGCCTCTGAAGTACAGGCTGGATTGGAAAACTGGACCAGGCTGCCATCAAGCTGTGGACCGGTTTCCACATGAAAGCTGAAGTCCCTGGCCTAGGCCGCCCAGGCTGCCTCAGAACTGGGATGTAATGCACCTGGGCGTCTATCTGCAAACAAGACGCTGCAGGACAGGCTGCTGGCTCAGGTGTCTAGATGTCACCTCAATCATTTGTTCTGGCAGTTAATCTTATCTTCACTGTCAACTTGAAGGTGTGCAGAATCATCTGGAAGCCGGGCCTTTGGCCACAACTTCTAGGAGAGTTTCTAGAGAAGATAACTTGAGAAAGGCAGACATAACCTAAACATGGGCAGTGCCATCCCATGGACTGTGATCCTGGACTGAATAAAAAGGAAAATCCTAACTTGGCACCGGCACTAATCTCTGCTTGTTGTGTATCTATCTGATGTGACAGCCATCGCACAGTCCTGTTGTCTCTGCCACCAGCACCCATGTGGCAGTGTGCAACTCTCCGTGTGTGTGTGCGCGTGTGCGTGCGTGTGTGTGTGTGTGTGTGTGTGTGTGTGTGTGTGTGTGTGTGTGTGTGTGTATGCGCGTGTGTATGTATCCCAGTTCTAAAAGTATGATCAGCTGTGCTCTAATCACAGACAATGTCACTGTGACAACCCTCAGTGTGACGCTGGAGCCTGGCCACGCCTAAGGAGAAAATGACAAAAATGATAAAACATACAAACATTTTTCTTGCCAAACTTTTCCATGTTTTTGGTATTTTTACAATGGGCTCGTTTTATTTTTAAAAGGGGCGGAAAGCTTTGTTTTGAAAAAAAGTAAGAATGCCATTGCGCTGGAACTGGATTCAGTTGGTAGAGTGTCTTAAGCATCAGCAGCCCTCAGGTACCATGGCCAGCACTGCAGAAACTGGACCAGGAGAACCTGAACAACCCAGAGGACGGAGCTCCCAGACAGCCCTGACCAACTCAACAGAAACAGACCTTCAGCAAGGGTTCTGGGAAGAGATGGGAGAAGGGTCGGGAGTTCAAGGTCAGCCTTGACTATGTGAGACTGTCACAAAAACAAGAGACTCGGTAGGTAAAGTACTTGCCATGGAGGCAGAAGGGCCTGAGTCTGGCAGAATCCCAGTCTGGATTCTGAATGTAAGAAGCTAGACAGACAGCAGATGTTGGTAATGCCAGCACGCCTACAGTGAGATGGGAAGTGAAGACAAGAGAGCCTCAGAAGCTTGCAGACCAGATGGCTACACAGGTATACATAGCAGTGAACAAGAAAACCTGTCTCGGCTGGAGAGATGGCTCAGTGGCTAAGAGCACTGATTGCTCTTCCAGAGGTCTTGAGTTCAATTCCTAGCAACCACATGGTGGTTCACAACCATCAGTAATGAGGGTCTGATGCCCTCTTCTGGAGTGTCTGAAGACAGCTACAGTGTACTTACATATAATAATAAATAAGTCTTTGGGTGGAGTGAGCAGAGGTACTGAGTTCAATTCCCAGCAACCACATGATAGCTCACTACCATCTGTACACCTACAGTGTACTCATATACATAAAATAAATAAGTAAATGTTTAAAAAAAAAAAACCATACACACACACAATGCATAGACATATTTCTTCTTCATCAGCCTTGGGGAGGGGGAGTAGAGGAGATCAAGTCCTCTCGGTCCTCCCAAGAGCTAACTGGAGCAGGCCCTCTACCCCAGTGTTCGCCAGCACTGCCCAGTGAAGGAGCAAGCTCTGCTCCATGCCAAGACCTCTGACATCATTCTCTTTCTACAGAATGATCTGAGGAACTCCCGAGGGGAAAAGACACAATGATTTTGTTTTTCATCTCTTTTTGTCTGGCTTCAGGACATGGAAAAAACCACTTTGTTAGTCCTGGCTCCTAGAGACCCAAAACTTCTAGGAACCATCCTCAGTACCTGGCTGGTCCTCTTTCCCCACTGGGCAGGCTGCCTAATTAGAACCATAACCTTACCTACAACACTTTCCCTCTATTTGCTGAGATCCCACAGGACAAGAGCATCTCCTCACCTTCCCTGAAGGCAGAGTGCAGCCTTTTCCCATCAGCACCTCCTTCATTCAGAAGCTGGACCCAACACACATACTTTTCTCCTAGCGGGTAGGGGTCCAGTCCCAGAGCACGACAGTGACTGGGCCCAGGGGCCACAGAACCCCTTGTATGAGCCACAGGCAGTAAGTATGCTTCTCTCTCTTTCACATTCCTTGCTGGCCAAATTCCTCGGCCTAGAACTTCTAGGATAAACTTTCTTATTTTATTTTATGTGTGGTGGGGGAGGGATGCACATGCCATATAGAGTGTACGATGGTCACAAGACAATTCTGCTGAACCAGTTTTCTCCTTCCATCTTTATGTGAGATCTGAGATCAAATTGGGTTGTCAGGGTGGCAGGACAAGGGCCTCTACCTTCTGATGCCTCTCATCTCCCCTGTGTGCCCAGCTGTGTACATGGGCCCTGGGGGTCGGGACTCTGCCTCTCATGGTTTATGTAGCAAACACTGTACCGACTAAGCCATCTCTCCAATCCAATGTCATTCCTCTGGCATCTTGCTAATCCATTCAGTGTGCAGGTGTAAGCTTACTTCTTTCACTATTCCTCAAACCTCAGCATTTTTGTCTTGAAACCATTGCATCTCTTGGGCCCTGCCCTGCTGGATAGGTTGCCCCTTACTGCACCCTTCCTCTCTACCTGTTGCTCGCACTCTTCTCTCACAGGTCAAGTCACTTCCACCCATCTGCACTCCACATTCTCATGCTCTCTCCAGCTGTGCCTTGTCTTTGATCTCACTCTGCTCATTTCTGATTCCATAATTGTACTTAACTCCCAGGATTTCTTTTTTTTTTTCCCTAAGATTTATTTCTTTATTTTATGTATATGAGTATACTGAAGCTGTCTTCAGACACACCAGAAAAGGGCATCAGATCTCATTATAGATGGTTGTGAGCCACCATGTGGATGCTGGGAATTGAACTCAGGACCTCTGGAAGAGCAGTGAATGCTCTTAACCACTGAGCCATCTCTCCAGCCCCCAACTCCCAGGATTTCTATTTGATTCTTCATCAACCTTACCTCATCTTCTCTCATCTGCTGGCTTACAAGATGGTTCCCTTCCTGCCATCAAATGTGTTTTTCTGCTGTGGGGCTCTATGGATTCCCCTAGCCCACAGGAAACTTCTCAAATGACCCTTCCCACATAATAGAGAGAGACAAATCTGGGCCCTGTACCAAAACCTATTAGCCCTGGGTCCCAATTCTACTTCAAGTCTTGTATATTTCTGGGGCAGAAAGAAGCTAGAAGTCTGTGATCCACATTTGTTTTTAAAGTATTAGACTGTTGAATGAATGCCCCACAAGAGAGCAGTGGCCTAGGCTGTAGCCAGGGCACACCTGCATCTTGTAATGAACAAGACTGGCAGTAGACATCTGCCATCCCTTCACTCAGGAGACGGAGACAGGAGGGTCACAAATTCCAGGCCAGCCTGGGCTAAAGAATAAAAGCTTGGGCTGGCAAGATGGCTCAGCGGGTAAGAGCACTGACTGCTCTTCCAAAGGTCCTGAGTTCGGATC
>NW_022196905.1:133706989-133710232 GCF_008632895.1 Mastomys coucha
AAAAAAAAAAAAAAGAATAAAAGCTTGTCTCAAAAACTTCGAAGAAGTGGGCCTGGGAAGATGTCTTAGCTGGTAAAACACCTGTGGTACAAGAATGGTAGCCGAGTTTGGATCCCAAGCAATCAAGTTAAAAAAAAAAAAAAAATTGGGTCTGTGCATGGTCCCACAGCCCCAGCACTGGGTAGGTGAAGAGGGAGCCTAGGATTTGCTGGCCAGCTAGTTTAGCCAATCAGCAAGTCCTGGGTTCAATGAGAGCTCCTGTCTCAAGAATAAGATGAAGTATGATTGAAGAAGACACCCATATCAACCTCCATACCAAACATACATATACACCTATGTGCATACACATGAGCATGCACATACAGACAGCTAAAAGAGAAAATAAAGCCAGCTGTGGTAAGGCACATGCCTCTGATCCCAGCACTCAAGAGGCAGAGTCAGGTAGATCTCTGTGAGTTCGAGGCCAGACTGCTCTACACACCGAGTTCCAACCCAGCCAGAGCTACATAGTGAGATCCTATCTCAAAACAAAACAAATCAAAACAAAAAAACAAAAACCAAACTAAAAATAATAATAATAAAATAAAATAGAAGGGTGGAGGGGAGGAGGGAAATGGAATAGATTCCCCTGTAACTGGAAAGAGATATATGTGCACACACAGTGCCCAGGCTGGTGTGTGGTTCACACTGTCCCACATGTACTATGGTGAAGGCACCATGGCACTGAACATTCCAAACTTACCATAGTGCACCCTAGGGAGACAGAAATGCTCTTGGTTATTCCTGAGCATTATTTCTGTACCTGCTAATCTTTTCTTTTTTTCCATCGATCGTGTGCAACTCAGGAAAAACAACAAACATTTTCCAATTACGTCAGCTAAGTTATTCTCTATCAGGCATGAGGAAGCTCAGCACAGAACATGACCCCAGCAGAGCGAGGCAGACACCCCGAGCAGCGGATACATGAGGAACACGGCTGCCCTGGGGATGGGCAGTGGCTTCTGCTTTCCTTGGAGTGGACAACTGTTAGGTTTCCACGGCAGGGAGAGCCGGCCGGCCACCGGATCCTCCACAGACCTGACCCCAAGCTGCTGCCTGCGCTGGGGTAGAGGCCAGTGAAGTGCCTGCCTGCTTGCTCTGAGTGGGACTAGTGGGACAGGAGGGTGGCCATCCCAAAAAGCTCCAGGAGAAAGAGATAAAGATGATATACATAGGCTTATGAGACAAGGCATATCAAACATTAACACAGGGATGGGGATGGGGCCCAGTTGGTAAGATGGCTACCTAGCATGCTCAAGTCCTGTATTCCCTTGCCAACACCATATAAGCCAGGTCTGGAGGTGCGTGCCTTTGACCCCAAGACTCGGGAGGCAGGGTAGGAAGAATTCCGAATTCTAGGCCAGCAAGTTCCCATCTTTAAAAACAAAGACAAAAAACAAACAAAACCTCCATGATCCAAAGAGCAGACATAGAAAAGGGAGACGCAGGTACAGATACATCGGATTTGTTCATGGGTCAGGGGGAAGTCACACAGCCACTGATGAGAACATAGACCTAAATACGCTTGCACTGTACCACCCAGCAACGACACCCTGGCACTATCCCCACAGAAACAAAAACCCACAATCACACTTATGTCAGTTTTAGTCGATCACAGAAGCCCTTGGCTCTGCTCCTGAGTGAAGGCTGAGGACTCGGCTGTATCTTGCCTAGTGGTTATGGGGTCAGCATGTGCGTTCAGACCACACAGGAACACACTCACACAAAAACAGCACGTGTTCCTGTGCCTGAGCAGGCTCTGCAGGCTGCCCAGTTGCTCAGGCTTCATCACTGTAGGCCCCAATACAGGGCACCATCTGTCACTGCAGGAAACTGGGTACTTGGGACCGCCTTCTGTGTAGTTTTGCAACTTCCTAAGAATCTACCAGAATATGAAAACAAAAATCTCTTTTAGAGAAAGGTGAGTGAGCCACTGGTGGCACTATCCTCCCGGCCCCTCCACCCCACCCCAAGACGGCATGACGTGTCCCAACACAGGCGTTACACAGTTTTCAACTGTCACTTCTGCCCATGGGCAATGACCCAAGTTATCCTGGGTTGGGCCAGATCCACGGTGTGAAGGCAATGGCAGACAGGCTACACAGACACCCGTTTCCTGAGGCCAGCTCTTCCCTTGCAAGCCCCAGACATCATCAATCCATGACATGCCGCATACGCCTGTCCTTGGCCTCTGCCAGAATTCAAACACTGTGCTAAACTCCTCTGGGGTTTCCAGGCAGGATTCCTTTATCTTGGTTTGTATTCACTTAACCCAGGAGCTGCCACCAGGAGATCAGTCAGCAGTAGCCTCCCTAGAGACAGAAGAGGGAGGCCAGGGGACTGATCCACAGGTCCTGGATGGCAGTCTGTCTCCTGTGGGCTAGGGAGGTGTGTCTGACCTCAGGAGTACACGGGCCCTAAAAGAAGCACCCCCTTGGTGTTTACTCCCATCCATGCGGGCACAGAAGCTACTGTGACACTGTTTGAAGCCCTGCTCAGACCCCACATCTCCCAGCGAGGCCTCTGCAGAGCAGTGCCATGGCAACCTCACCCCAACAGTGACACATGGCCCTCATTCCTTCCCACCACAAGCCAGCGGTCAGTCCTGTCAAGCTGGGAGAGATGTAATAAGGCTGTCCCTGCTACTGAGCTACACTGGGCTATCCACAGTTAAGGATCCAGGGATGCTCTGAGGCAGGGCACACTGCCTGCACTAGTACTCAGCACAGCTGGGTGCAGCCATAGTGGAGAGAGCAGGCAGGAGGGGCAGGGGAGCACCTGCCGAGAATATCCCCAATGAGGAGCTGGGGGCAAGGCTCATCACAGAGTACTTCATTAACATACATAACACCCTACGTTTAATCCCCAGTACTATACAAAATAAAAGTGGATTCTATTATTTAAAAAAAAAAAGATAAAAAAGTAAAAGCTGAGCAGACATTTAGTCAAAGATAATTTATAAAAGGACAATGAATGTGAAGACAGATGTTCATAAAATGCTAAGTAGATATCAAAGAGAAATGCACATGCTTCTTTGTTCTTGCTGTTGTCTTGGATTTCTCGAGTAGAGTTTTGATGGAACTTTTTTCCTTCTTTGGAATTTTCTGGTTTTTTGTACTCTGTGTGTGTGTGCGCGTGTACTGCACATGCATGCGTGCACACACGTGCACTTGTAGCTTATTTTTATTTGCTTTTTTTTTTTTT
>NW_022196905.1:133710249-133795263 GCF_008632895.1 Mastomys coucha
AGAAATCTGCCTGCCTCTGCCTCCCAAGTGCTGGGATTAAAGGCGTGCACCACCACCGCCCAGCTTTATTTGCTTTTATGTTTAGTATTTGTCGTTATTTTTCCAGAATTTCATACATGAGTACTATACTTACATCATTCTCACCCCACACACTCTGGCTCCAGCTCCTCCCGTCACACTCCCCTGTAAATTCATGACCTTTCTTTATTACTGTCGCACATACTCACGCAGATACACAAGTATGTATCTATAAATATATCCTGCTGGGTTCATTTAGTGTAACTTGTATGTCCATGTGTTTAGCGATGACCGCTTAGGGACTGAATAACTTCTTAGGGAGCTCACCCGTGGAGACAGATTCTCAGGTAACCTGGGGTGGCTTCTAACTTGCTAAGTAGCCAAGGGTAGCCTTGAGCCTCTGCCGGGATGTCCTGCCTCCACCTCCTGAGAGCTGTTGGGATTACAGGGCTGCACCACGTTTGGCTTGTGCAGTGATGGGGATGGAACCCAGGGCTTTGTGCACTCTAAGCAAGCACTCTATACCCACACCAGACGGTGTCCACTAAATAGAATTGTGCTTCTCAACTGAGCACTGACAACCTCATACACAGCCAACCCAGGTGGCTCTTGCCCATAATCCCATCAACAGGAACGCTAACACAAGAGACTGAAACAACAAAATGAACAGTCAGGCAGTAAGATAAGAGCATGCCCACAGGAGGGCTATTAAGTTAAACACTTATAGCAGGGCTGCCACTCAAAGAGCGCCTCCCCTCGCCAGTCCTCCTGCTGGGTACCCTGTGTAGTTACTCCATCATAGGTTCCCAGACACATGCACCACAACCCTTGTGCTGGAATCTCCTGGAGAGATGAAGTGCAGCGAGACTCACAGTGATGCCCACAGCACATTCCTAAGACCCCAATCTAGAAATTGGCCAAAGGTCCAAACATTAGCAAACAGATGTGTGGGGACTATGCAGAGCAGGCACCGGCAGCCACTAAGGACAATTACAGAGGACAGTGCAGCCAGGGAACAGAAAAGAGACAAGACTTCCCACAGCAAGGCCCAGAGGAACCCACACAGCCTGGTGTAGAGAGCAATGAATCAGAATCAGCTTCTGACCACTGTCTAGCCACTCCCCTAAGACAAGCGATGTGGTTCCAGGCACTGTTATGAAGACTAGCACCACTCACCCCAAAGATGTAGGGACAAAACTCAGGCCGGACAGTCACATCTTAGCATGGCTGGGAGGGACTGGGGCAGACTCCAGGCCATAAAGTTCCCATGTCCTTCTGGGTGGCTTCCTAAGAAAGCACAGGCTGAATGCCCACATGATGTATGTGACTTTCTAAGGGGCCACAGCCCAGCAACCAAGCCAGCAGCCCTGATGGCTTCCATGCAGCCTGAGTCCCATCGGGGAGGACCCACCATGGATGAGAAAGATGCCCCTGGGACCTGTGTGCCACTGGATGGATGACTGTACACATAATCTTTGTGGTGTACACACACACATGTGAGTTCCACCTTCATCGTGTGTAATAAAGTTTGCTACCTGCGGCTGCCCTGCTGTGTCTAAGGTTTTCCCTGACTTTTAAGTCTTTAAATGGCAGAAGAAACAAACTCAGCTGCAACCCCTCAAGCCCATTGCACTCGTGACTGCAAAGCAAGTACTTTACTATCATTCTAGCCTAACCACAGCAAATTCTCAAAAGACAGAACAAAACAGAATGAATGAATAAACAACAAAAACTGTCTATGCATCCAGCCTGACTGGTCCTGGTGTGGGACAATCTGGCCCGTTCTCCACATCTGACCTACTGCCACCAGCCTTCGCCAGTTGAGAGAGACAAAGAGGCATCATCAGAAACACAGCCCCCCTCCTGGCTTGCCCCAGCTCAAACAGGTGCCAGGCAAGCCAGTGTGGCCCAGCCCAGGGTCCAATCAGCCCTTCCAAGTACAAGCACTTCCTATAGCTTCATCTGCAGCTCTTTGCTGTAAGACATCTAGAAGAACTAAGGCAGAGATTGGGGCCTAGGCTCCAGGAATGGCTTCCTTCAGCAGACAAGGACAAGATGCCTGTGGTCCAGGGCATCACTAAGAGTAGGGAATTACTGTGAACTCCCACTGAGGCCCACAAATCTGCTGCCTGTGGGAATCCAGGAAGAGGGAGGCAGTGGGGCCAGGGCCTTCTCAGACCAGCAGCCAGGAAAGAGGAACTAATCTGGTGGGGTGTTTGAACTCTCCCTATGCAGGGATATCACAAACTACCCACTCATCCAGGGCCTCAGAGTCAGGGCACCATGCAAGCAGGGACTCGGGCAAGGCACCCACACACTCCAGGCCTCAGCACCAGGACACAGAGAGCCATCGTCTAAGCAGGCAGCAGCTCCACAGGGCTCAGAGCCCCAAGTGGAGCTTGGGTTCCATGGAAACCGCTCCCCAAGGGGCAATGAAGTTCCCAGCACTTGGGGACACTTGGGCGGTCCTGGCGCAGGCACAGAGCGCTGAGCTGTGGGAAATGGCTGTGCAGGCCCTGGGAGCTCCCCACACGGACACTTCTGGGAGGACAATGGAGTGGCCCAAGTATGGACAAAGGCCTCTTCCCTGCTGCAGAGTCCAGAAGTTCACAGAGCCACAAGGCAACAGGACTGGGCAAGCATAGTACTTCTCCATGAGTTCCCAGGTGCTGGGATTGCCAACAGCAGGCCTGGCTACCCATCCTTCTTGAATGCTTAGGCTTGGCTCTCCCTATTTTTCCTCTTTAAAAAAAAAATATGTCTGACACATCCTTCCGACAATTTCCCATGAGAGCCAAAGGAAGAAATGTTTTTGTCCACAGAGATCAGCATTCTTAAGCAAAGAGGCCTCATTCTGTATGCAAGACTGGCTTCCAGAAACATGAGAAGGGGACCTAAGGACCTGAGTCCCCAAGCTACAGTCCTAAGTCACAGTGGCCACAGAGAAAAGGCTGCCTGCCAGCCAGGGACCGCACCCTAGTCTCCTCTCCTGCTTCCATTCAGCAGGAGTGTGGCTGCCGACCTCTGTTGGCCAGTCTCCTACTGCCCAGGCCACCAGAACATCACTGGCTCGGAGGAAGGCCAGTGTGCCCAGGCCTCATGGAAGAGTCCAGAGCTCCTGCCTCCCACACCTGTAGCCAGAAAAGCAAAGATAGCCTATGGCTCCCCTGCAAACTCCAGGTTCTCAATCAGACCAAAATGTAGCGTAAGAAAAATTTGAATAAAACAGGCCTGAATTGCTTCCTGCTTTCTGTACAGAGAGAGAGAAAGAGAGAGAGAGAGAGAGAGAGAGAGAGAGAGAGAGAGAGAAAGGCTGGAAGGAGGGAGGGAGGGAAGGAAGGAGGGAAGGAAGAAGGGAAGAAAGGAGGGGAAGAGGGAGGGAAGGAGGGAGGGAGGGAGAGATGAAGGACATTGCACAAGCAGCCCATCTCGAACATCATGTTCCCTGCAAATGTGTGGACAACCAGAGGAGGGCTGTGCAGCTGAGCTGTTGCTTAGCATGGGCAAGGCCCTGGGTTCCAACCCCAGCATGGTGGAATAGAAAATGCCTTGCTAGGAGACCACACACCTATAATCCCAGCACTCAGGAGGAGGCAGTGGGTTTGCAAACTTGAGACTTTCTGAACTACATAACAAGTGAACAAAAAGTCTCACAAGGCCCAGCCACAGTATCATGTGTGCGTCTGCACGGGGTTTATTTATTAATAAATAATAAATCTGGAATATTAGTATCTGGTGGTGTCTGGAGGGCTGTGAGCAGCTGATATTAAAGGTGACTCACTGCCAATGAAAGACTTTAATACCTAGAACTTCAAAGGTAACAAAAAGATTTTAAATGTTAAGATGTAAATGAATCTGTTGCCACCGATATGGCTCAGCAGCTAAAGGAGCTTGCTGTCAAGCCTTATGAGCTGAGTTCAATCCCACACTGGTGGAAGGAGAGAACTGAATGCCATGAGTTGTCCTCTGACTTTAACACACACACCATGAAGGTGTACACATGCATACATAAATAAATGTAAAAAAAATTTTATAGGGGGCTGGAGAGATGGCTCAGCGGGTAAGAGTACTGACTGCTCTTCCGAAGGTCATGAGTTCAAATCCCAGCAACCACATGGTGGCTCACAACCATCTGTAATGAGATCTGATGCCCTCTTCTGGTGTGTCTGAAGACAGCAACAGTGCACTTAGACATAATAATAAATAAATCTTTAAAAAAATTTTTTTTTTACATTTAAATGTATCTGCATACTGCATACACATGGCAAGTACATGTTTTTTTTGTTTTTTGTTTTTGTTTTGTTTTTTCTTTTGTTGTTTTTCTCTGTATAGTCCTGGCTGTCCTGGAACTCACTCTGTAGACCAGGCTGGCCTCAAACTCAGAAATCCACCTGCCTCTGCCTCCCAAGTGCTGGGATTAAAGGCGTGCACCACCACCTCCCAGCTTGGCAGATACATGTTAAATAGGGTGAAAAACAAACCCAAACAATAGCTAGCATTGTTCATACTCTCTCTCAGTGAGTATTAAAAGCTATCATTTGGGCCAGTAAGATGGCTCAGGGGTAAAGGTGATTGCTACCAAGTCTGGTAACCTCTGAGTTTGATCCCTGGAACCCACAGTGTGGAAGGAGGGACCTGACTCCCTCTAGACATCTACCAACCTCCAGACCAGTACCATGAGGTACAAGGAGACATACACGAGTAAATAAACATGAGCAAATTTTTTTTCATAAAGCATGAAGGATTTTGTTTGTTTACTGGTCCTTGGTTCAAAGGCAGGGCCTCCCACGTGCTAGGCAATGCTCCGCCACTGAGCCATGGCCTGGCCCCTAGACTTGAGTTTTTAGACATAGGTTCCTGGGCCACACCCCAGGCACACATCAAAGAGAGAAGCTTCCAGAAAATATACTTAGAAGGCTCTAGATTCCAGACTCCCCAGTCGGCCAGGCTGGTCTATTACAGTCCACAGTAAGCATGGGTACCCACGCAGCACCCATGTCCCTGTCTCATAACCATTTCAGGAAGCATCAAGCATGCCGTGTGAGATGCTCCTAGAAAAGTCACTTACCATGGGGCTGGCTGTCTCCCTGCCTGGCCTGGCTTCAGATGTCCTCGGCGCTTCCTCTGCCCGTGTGATCTTCTGCTTTTTACTCTCCTTTCCTGCCCCTTCGAGACCTTTTCTCTTATGTTTTGCCATCCTGGAAGAGATGATGCAGGCTGATCAACGGTAGGGAGGAAGAGGCCTTGTACCACAAAGTGCTGTGTTGCTAGAGTACAGAGGGTGCTTTCTCCTTGTAACACAAACGGAGCTTTAAAGAAAATGAGCTAACCAGGACAAGGGCCACTGATAAATGCTTCCTCTACAACCAGGAGGACTTGAGCCCCAGAATCCATGGAGGAAAAAGAAGTCAGGTGTGACAATGCCCACCTGCAAAGCCAGGGAAGGGAGTGTGGAGACAGAAGCATCTCTCGAGCTCACTGGCCAGCCAGCCTAGCAGAACTGGCGAGCTCTAGGGTTAGTGAGAGACTATGTCTCAAAAAATAAGATGGAGAACGATAGATACTTGATGGTTCTCTCACCTGCAAACACATGTACTCACATGTGTAGGTACAAACATGTGTGCACATGCATGAACACACACATACACCAAACATATAACATTAAAAGAAGATCAAAGCATAGGCCACTGTGGATCCAGCCATGGCCACTGTCTTCCAAGAATTCCCTTTTAACATGGATATCTAAATTTTTCTTTTTCTTTGATTTTAAAACAGGGTTTTACTAAATGACTCAGGCTGGCTTCTTGAGCTCACTCTGCAGCCCAAGTGGGATTTGAACTTGTGAGTCTACAGCCTCCACTAGGGATGGCAGGCCTGGGCCACAATACCTGAGGCTATACTTCTAACTCAACAGCAATACTGGATGGGAAGATTGAGAGCAATAGCCAGCCGGGCAGTGGTGACACATGCCTTTAATCCCAGCACCTGGGCAGCAGAGGTAGGCAGATTTCTGAGTTCGAGGCAGGCCTGGTCTACAGAGTGAGTTCCAGGACAGCCAGTACTATACAGAGAAACCCTGTTTGGGGGTGGTGGGGGAAGTAAAGGAAAGGAAAAAAGAGCAATGGACAGACACAGTGGCACACTCTTTTAATCCTAGCACTTGGGAGGATGAGACAGGCAGATCTCTGAAAGTTCTCTGGAAGATCTGGGTTAGCCTGGTTCTCATAGGAAGTTCCAGGACAGCAAGTATTGTAGAGAGATCCTGTCTCAAAAAAACAAAAAAAAAGATTAAGCGCAACACCATCTTTATTGACTGTCAACAGGTTTCAAAGTAGAAATCTGCCTATTCCTTAATTAGTATATATTAGGGAGCAGTTTCACCTTTTCCAAATGTAGGCTAAGTCACATCCCTATGCAGGCTATGACCGGTATTATGCCCCATCACAGGAGAGGCTGAAAGACCCTCAGGTGTTCTTCGAGCTGGTGCAGAGCCCAAGACATTCATAAGGAGTGAATGAAGCTAGAGGTACTGAGACAAATCCAATCCTATGGTCTACCTCTTCACACAGCAGGAAAAACAAAAGCCCATGAATGTAAAACCAACCATCGTGCAAGGCAAGGATGGTGGCATGTGCCCCTGGAAGGCTGAGGCAGGAGGATTGTCACTAGCTCCAGGCCATCCTAAACTACGAGCCTGCCTCTCTGTACACAGTGGCACACATCTGTAATCCCAGCACTCAGGAGGCAGAAGTAGGAGGAGCACCAGCCTGGAACTTGAAAGTGAGAACTTTAAAAAACAAAACAAAAGGTTGATTATAAGGCTGAAGATCAACTTAACGGTTAGAAAGAAAGGTCACCAATTCAATCCCTAGAACAAAAAAGAAAAGGAAAGGAAAAGAAGAAGAAAAGAGGAGGATCAGCATAGTGGGAAGGATGGGAGACATCTAGATGCCGTGAACACCCAGAGAATAAATCTGCAGTCATATAACCCTCGTGTGTGAGGCAGCATCATCAGGGCAGCCCAGTCCCATTGGAGCAGTCACTGACAATGGCACACAGAAATAAATATTATACTATTCTAAATCAGAAAACTCCAAGCTCTTTCTATTTTTTTTTTTTTAACTAAGCCTTCTCCATTAAAAAAAGAAGAATATTTGAAGCCAGAGGCTACAAGTTTCAATTAGCAATGTAATAAGAAATCTTAAGAGAAGGAGAGAATGTTGACACTGGAAATAGGGGTGGTGACGCCAGCCAATTACCTCATTAAAGAAATAGGGAAAGTTCAGCAAATATTTACCCACTGCTTAGGAGAGAAGTGAGGCCTTCGCTCACCCTGAAAGTTAGCATTAAAAAGTTAATCAGGAAGTCTATTTGTGAAAAAAAGAAGAAAAAGATGGTTCTACGTTACAAGGTTTTAAAAGACAGCAACTCGAAACTGAGGCAATGAGTGTTTGTTCTAGGGAGCGTCTGCATTTGTGGCCGAGTGCTTCTCAACAGGGTACCACAACAAATCAAAGAGCAATCTATCCACCAACAGCTGGAGGAGCACTGAAGAGCCACGGGAGGGAGTAAATATGAACCTCAGAACTAATGCAGGGTGGACCAAGCCCCACATGTAAAAGAATCCAAACCTAATACACTCCTGTTTTAAAAAACAGGGTCTCACACTATAAACCAGGCTGACTTTGAACTCACAGAGATCTACCTGCTTCTGCATCCTGAGAGTCGGAATTTATGGGCATGCAAAGTAGGATTTAACAGGCCAGCCTAAGACTGCTTGCTAGAATTTCCAGGGATGAACCTTCATGGTTCTGGAGAACACTGTGATCTCTCAGATAGAACACCAATAACTAGATAGTCAAAGGAAAATTAAGCTGGACTATCTCATAACTAAAAACTTCTGTCCTTGGGTTGGAGAGAGGCTCAGTGGTCACAAGCTTTTGCAGAAGACCCAAATTCAGTTTCCAGCACCCATATGAAGCAGCTCAAAATCTGCTGTAACTCCTGCTCCAGATCCAACTTCTGGACACACACATACACACTTAAAAATAGAATATAAAGGTGCTCAGATGGCTCAGAGGTTAAGAGTACTTACTATCTTGCAAAGGACCTGGGTTCAGTTCCCAGCATCCATACAGTGGCTTATAGCTGCTACCTGGAACTCTCCTATCTCTACCCCGAATCTCATCATAGGAGAGTCAAGATTACATATCAACATGACTGCATCCAGCTTTTTATGTAAGCCCCGGGGATCGAACTCAGGTCACCAAGCTTGTGCAGCAAGTGCTTTTACCTACTAGAATTCCAGTTTTAGGAGATCTGATGCCTCTTCTGACCTCCATGGGATCCTACGTACACATGTGTATACACACATACACTCAGTTTTACACACATACACACACACACACACACACACACACACACACTAAATTAACAATTTTAAAAAATAAATGAAAATAATAAAACAAGATTTAAAAGCTTCTCACAGTGAACATTGCTAGCAAGAAAGTAAAGACAACTGAGAGTAATTAGTGCTTGTCTCATACACTGCATGCATGAAATATGCATTCAAAGCCTGAGGAGAACTCTTTGTTTTTCAAAATGTGATTTCTTCACAACCGTGGCTATTCTGAACTCCCGCTGTACACCACGCTAGTCTCAAACTCACAGAGAGCCACTTGCCTTTGCCTCCAAGGATTAAAGGCCTACATCGCCACCACCACAGAAAAACTCTGGAAATTACACAATAAAAGAATTTGGGTGCCAGGTGTGGTGGTGCACACCTTTAATCCCAGAGCTCCAGAGGCAGAAACAGGAGGACCTCTGTGAGTTCGAGGACAGCCTGGTCTACAAAGGGAGTCTAGGACAGCCAGGGCTTGTTATACAGAGAAACTTTCTCTCAAAAAGCAAAACAAAAACCAAACAAAAGAATTGGTGGGGGAGAGGGAGAGAACAATATGGTTCAGCAAGTAAAAGCACTTACCACTGAGCCTGACAACCTGAGTTCCATCCCAGCATAGCCTAACTGGTGAGTTCCAGGCCACTGTCACAAAATACAAGGTAGATGGCTTCTAGGGATCACCTAAGGCTGACCTCTGGCATACACACACACACACACACACACACACACACACACACACTGCAAATCCTAGAATGGGCAAAAGTCTTGAACAAACACTGAAGAACATGAAAAGATGCCCAACTTCACTAGTCCTTTAGGAAATGAAATCCAGAGGCACTGACAGCTTCACACAGCAACAAAAGAAGAAGACAGAAGGCTAGGAGTTCTCAGTGGATAAAAGCACTTGCCAAACATGCTTGATAATATGAGTTCGATTCCTGGGACTTACATAAAAAGCTGGATGCAGTGTGTGAATCTGTCATCTCGCCTCTCCTATGGTGACCTGGGAGGCAGAGACAGAGGTGTAAGCCCAGTACACAGTGAAGCCAGAAAGACTATGCCTCAACAAGCTCAAAAAAGGAAACAGACTCCCTAAGGTTACCTCCATGGTACATAAGACCATTAATAAGACACCTTCTACAGTTGAAAACCTGGGCTCACTAGAGCTAGATCTGGGATTCCTATTTGGTCCTCTGTTTTGGCCCAGAGCCTTAAGTGACACCAATACATAAAAGGAACCCAAAGAACCTTTCTGCGTTTTTTTTTGAAACTGAGTCTCATTTGGAAGACAAGACTGGACCAGAGATAGCAGCAATTTTTTTCAGACCCAGCCTCCAGGATACTGAGACCATAGCTATGTACTACCACACCCAACTTGAAAGGATAGATACATGGAAGGACTGTTGGAGGCAGATAAGTGGATGGGTGGGTAGGTGGATGAAGGATGTGGATGAATGGATGGGTGGGTGGCTGGCTGCCTGGGTAAATAGGTGGGTGGACAGATGGATAATTGGGTAGAGGAGTGGATGGATGTTTAAGTAGACAGAGGGTTGGGTGAATGGCTAAGTGGTCGGATGTATCCATAGGGGTGAATGGGTAGGTGGGTGGCTGAATGGATCTCTGGAGATCCACGTGGAGAGCTAGGCAGAGGCGCACAGCCGGGCCCAGGACGCCATCTCCCCGGGCGGCTGCGACAAGCCCCCGTCACCTCCCCCCACCCCTCCAGCACCCGTGGACCACGCACCTACAGCTCTCACTCTCGCACACCTCTGCCACGCGCCTCCACCACCAACCCAGCAGGTTCCGCGCCGTCCCGCCCTCAGAAGATCGGCGCTATCCATTAGACCGGGCCTGTGTCCGTCTTCCAGCCAGCCAATGGCCGCCGCATGGGAGGGCGTAGCCCTGGCGCAGGATACTGGCGTCATCCCTCTGAGCTGAGAGCGCAGGCAGTTGCCAGGACAACTCCCGGTGGCGTGGGCATGTGAGGCCGAATTCTGGCAGCTGATGCTGTGCTGGGAAGGGCAGATGGAACACTGCTCAGAGAATTCCAGCATGGTAAAGCTAGTAAGTCCGAGGGGTGCCGGGCTTGAAGGTGCATGCCTTTCGCCCCAGCCCTAGGAAAGCTGAGGCAGAAAAATTAGGAGTTCAAGGCTATTCTCCACTGTGTAGGGAGTTCAAAGCCAGACTAAATTGACAACGGACCCTGTTGTAGCCTATAATCCCAGCACCAAAGATATGGAGACAGGAGGATCAGAAACTTGGGGTCTGGGCTGGTGAGATGGCTCAGCGGGTAAGAACACTGACTGCTCTTCCAAAGGTCCTGAGTTCGAATCCCAGCAACCACATGGTGGCTCACAACCATCCATAATGAGATCTGATGCCCTCTTCTGGAGTGTCTGAAAACAGCTACTGTGTACTTACATATAATAAATAAATAAATCTTTAAAAAAAGAAGAAAGAAAAGGAACTCGAGGTCTTCTTGAGATTCATAAAGGCCAGTGAGATGGCTCCGACGGTAAAAGTGTTTATTGTAAAGCTTGATAACGTTAGTTTGATGTCCGGGATCCATAAATCAGAAGAAAACCCAATTCTCACAAGTTAGTTGTCTTCTGACCTCCAAATAAATATGTACATTACACATACACACACACACACACACACACAGTAGTGAAGAAGTAATGTAAAGGGCCTAGCATAGCTGTCACTGGCCATGTAACAGGGCCCTAGACCTTAGTAGGCCTCCAGACCTTAGTGCATTGACTCCATGTTGGAAGTACCATTGAGGCTGTAAAACTTAGCACATAGACAGCACCACCTGCGAAAACTAAAACAAGGGCCTAATCCATCACAGTCCATACAGTTCTGGGAAAGTCTCAGCACGTACTAACCTTGCTTTCTAGCTTCTGGCTAACTGTTCTTTTAAGCTGTACATCAACTCAGAACATGGTTTTAGTGCTTAAAAACTCACCCTGAGCCTGGCGGTGGTGGCGCACGCCTTTAATCCCAGCACTTGGGAGGCAGAGGCAGGGGGATTTCTGAGTTTGAGGCCAGCCTGGTCTACAGAGTGAGTTCCAGGACAGCCAGGGCTACACAGAGAAATCCTGTCTTGGAAAAACAAAACAGTCGCGAGCCAGCTAATAAATTTAAGCCAATTCTATTGGCTTAAACCATGTCTGAGCAGTCTTCTCTCATGAGTACCCCACAACGGACCTTAATTCCAGCATTGGGGCAGAGGCAAGTGGATCTCCACAAGTGTGAAGGCAGCCTGATTTACATGGTGAGTTCCAGGCTATCCAAGGCTACACAGCGGGTGGGGGTGATGTAATCAGAGCTAAAGTCCTTGCCAATTCTCTGGATTCCCTTCTTAGCACCACAAATAATAATAAAATAGGGCTGGAGAGATGGGCTCAAAGGTTAAGAGTGCTAACTGCTCTTCCAGAGGTTTTAAGTTCAAATCCCAGCAACCACATGGTGGCTCACAACCGTCTGTAATGGGATCTGATGCCCTCTTCTGGTGTGTCTGAAGACAGCTACAGTGTACTCATATATAATAATTAAAATCTTTAAAAATTAATAATAATAATATAATGTCATAGTAGTTGTAGTAGTAGTAGTTTTTACACTTTATTTGGGCCTGGTAGTGTAGGGATATATAATGTCTTAGGAAATTAAAAAGAAGAAAGAAAGAAAGAGAGAGAGAGAGAGAAAGAAAAGAAAAGAAAAGAAAAGAAAAAAAAAGAAAAAGAAAGGGGAGAGGGGACTAGTGATGCAGTTCAGCAGGTGAAGTGCTTGCTGAGTTCCATCACCAGAACTCACATGAAATAAATAAATAAATAAATAAATAAATAAATAAATAAATAAAGCCAAGGCTGTTGCCAATGCTGTAATCACAGCACTGGGGAGGAGGGGGATCCTGGAGGCTCAGCACAGAGAGAGGAAGGAAGAGAGGGAGGAGGGACAGCACTGGGGAGGAGGGGGATCCTGGAGGCTCAGTACAGAGAGAGAGAGGAAGAGAGGGAGGAGGGGGATCCTGGAGGCTCAGTACAGAGAGAGAAAGGAAGAGAGGGAGGAGGGGGATCCTGGAGGCTCAGTACAGAGAGAGGAAGGAAGAGACAGAGGAAGGAGGGCAATATCAGTTCTGTTCTGTGGGAACTCGATGGTACTTTAGCTGTGCAATCTGGTGAGGACAATGAACAGAAGTGGGCAGGGGAATAAAGAATAAATCCTGCACAGTTAGCCCAATGGTTAGGCTATCTTTCCCAATGGATTAGTTGATTCTAGAAGAAACTGCCAAAAAGCTGGGAATGTGAAAGAGATTCTGACAGATTTGGAGGACCAGATTCCAACACTGGTTCTTTGAGTTTGAGCCTAGAGAGCTACCATATAGGAGACAACCTGAAACAGAGGTAGGGCCGCCTTTGCAGGGGCTGTATGATATACACCTAAGATTTACATCCCTTTCAGAAACTGTGTTCTAGGGTCTATTGCTGATAATGCTAGCCAACTGATAGGAAACAGTCAATTCCTTGAGAGGCAGAACAGAGAGAGGGGAGATTATCAAGCCATGAGAAAAGACAGGGACTCCCTCACCTGAGTTTTGTTGAAGCCTCTAACAGGCTGAGAATCAAGAATCAAATGCTCAGCTGGCATATGCTGTGAAGGTGGCCAACACGGAGATAACAATCCTTCTGTATGAATAAACATTATCTTAAAATAGCCACGGATCAGGCTTGAGCTGGAGTGTGTATGACCAAGAGTGGAGCCCATTCTCCTAGACAGTTTCTGGGAATCTCAAATAAGACAGTTAACTCCCTTGACCGTGAACGTTCCCCAACATCCTGTATCCCTCAGAGCTGGAGCTTTGTTTTGTCACTTGTCGTTCTGTCAGATGCCACTCAGGACCCATCCTGTGGGTTTCTTTTTGGTTCCTTAGCAACCCTCAGAGCAGTGGTTCTCAACCTGTGGGTCAAAACCCCATGGGGTAAAGTAATTATTTCACAGGTGTCACCTAAGATCATTGAAAACATGGATAGTTACAGTTCATATCAGTAGCAAAATTACAGTTAAGAAAGTAGAAACAACAATGATTTTATGGTTTGGGGTTAGTCAGCACCACACAAGGATACAAAAGACCCGCCTGTCTCTTCCTCCCTCCCAAGTGCTGGGATTAAAGGCTAGTGCCACCACCGCCTGGCCTAACTCTGTCTCAGTGGTGTGGACAGATCAATAAGCTGATCTGTCAGCTGTGCCAACGGGTGTGTGCAGACACTTGCAGCTCATCAGCTATAATTTAGGGGCTGCCACTTAGTAGGTTAGACTACACACAGTCAGCCATATGAGCCATCAGGAAGCTATACATACTTCTAAGTGTCTATGGAGGGCACCAGTTTCATCTTTAAACCCTCTTCATTTGTGTTTTTATGGTTTTATTAGCATATATTAATTATATTAATTGTACTGGCTGGTTTTGTGTGTCAACTTGACACAGGCTGGAGTTATCACAGAGAAGGGAGCTTCAGTTGGGGAAATGCCTCCATGAGACCCAGCTGTGGGACATTTTCTCAATTAGTGATCAAGGGGGTAGGGCCCCTTGTGGGTGGTGCCATCCCTGGGCTGGAAGTCTTGGGTTCTATAAGAGAGCAAGCTGAGCAAGCCAGGGAAAGAAAGCCAGCAAGGAACATCTCTCCATGGCCTCTGTGTCAGCTCCTGCTTCCTGACCTGCTTGAGTTCCAGTCCTGACTTCCTCTGGTGATCAACAGCAATGTAGAAGTAAGCTAAATAAACCCTTTCCTCCCCAACTTGTTTCTTGGTCATGATGTTTGTGCAGGAATAGAAACCCTGACTAAGACAATAATGAATCTCACTAAGCCATTTTCACACATGTATGTAATGTCTTCACCCCTCTACCCTTTCTTGTCCTCTCTCCATTCCTGTTGACTCTCTTTCTCTTCCCAACTCTTTCCCACTTTCTTTTTTCTCTGATATGGGGTTTCTCTGTGTAGCCCTGACTATCCTGGAACTCACTCTGAAGAAACAGACTGGCCTTGAGCTCACAGAGATCCACCTCCCTCTGCCTCTGCCTCTGCCTCTGGTGTGCTGGGATTAAAAGTGTGTGCCACCACTGCCTGCCCCAACTCTTTCCTTTTCAATTTAAATGTATATGTAAATTGATCTCAGGGCCTCTTACATGCTAGGTGAGCACTCTACCAAGTTATTTCACCAGCCCAGCCAGGTACCCCAACACCAATCATTTTACAGTTCAGTCTTCTACCTACTGACTCTATACCCATTTGAGGCCTTCTGAACTTTCTTTTCTGTTCTACTTGGCTGTCTTTCATATTTATGTGTGTTGTGTTTGTGTTGTATGTGTTGTGTGTGTGTGTATATATGGTGGGGGGAGTGTGTAGTGCATGTGTGTGTGTGTGCATGTGTGTGTGTATGTGTGTGGTGTATGCGGACAAGTATATGGTGTGCATGTGTGTGTAGGCAAGTGTGTATTATGAATGTGTTTGTGTGTGCCCAGGTGTGTGTGTGGTGTGTGTGTAGTGTGTGAGCGTGTGTGGTGGGCATGTGCTGTATATTTGTATGTGTTCGTGCGTGTGTGCGCACATGTATGGAGGCCAGAGGTCTTCATCTGGTGTTCTCCTCTTATCATTTGCCAAGTTACTTTTTGAGACACCGTCTTTCACTGAACCCAGAGTTTACAGATTCAAGGCTGGCTCACCAGTGAGCTCCAGCCATCTTCCTGTTTCTGTCTCTCCAGTGCTAGAATTATATAGGAGAACCATCAGGCTTGTCATTAAAAAAAAACCAACCAAACAAAACATGGATCCTGGGAATGCAAACTCGGGTCCCCATCTCCATTCAGCAAGTGCCTTACCAACTGAGGCAGCTTCTGGCCCACGTTAGCTTTTAATCTGAATTTAAGCACTGACTTCCTTATATCCGGAAGCAAGCTTGCTGCTGAGATTTCTAACCAGGACCAGCCTCGCTGTGTAAATTAATTTAGGGAAAACAATGGACACTGTCAGGCTGTCGGATCATCCAAATACACTTTCCATCGATCCGTATCTGCTTCTTTTCTACTCCAGACACTAAGTATCCCAGGTTAGCCTCAAATTCATAATTTTCCTGCCTCAGCCTTCCCAGTGCTGTGAGGAGAGGCATATGTTGCCACACTCTGGTTCTTGATCTTAATCTCTGGAGTGGATGATATATGTGTCTCAGTTCCATGCCACAGAGGTCTTCTCTGGGCCTTACCAGGTTAAGTGTTCTTTTCTGGTGGAATAAATGGTGTTTTCTCTCCCATTCTACCTCCTGACTGCTGTTTGTGAGAATAAAAACTATTGATGGCTGGGTTGTTTTCTGTCCTACCAAATTACCACCTTCTCTAATTGTTTGGGGATGGAACTGACATTTATGATCTCAAGGAAATTCCACTTGCTCTGTTGATCTCTGTGTTCCTTTGTGTGAGCCTATTCGTGTTTGCACCTGTGTATACATGTGCGGTGATGCATATATGCTCATATGTGCATGCATGTGCAGAGGCCAGAGGTCAATGCTAGTTTACATCTGTCACTCCTACATTGGCTTCTTTTTTAGATGGTCTCACTGTGTAGCTCTGGCTAGTTCGGAACTTGCAATGCAGACCAGTCGAGCCTCAAATTCACAGAGACCCACCTGATCCTGCCTCTGCCTCCTGAGTGCTGAGATTAAAGGCAGGTGCCACTGTGACTAGCTTCAACTTATTCTTAGAGACATAGATTATATCTAAACCTGGAGTTCACTGACTCATGTAGGCTGGCATCGAGTCCAGGGGTCCTTTTGCCTCTGCTTCCCAGACCTAGGGTTATAGATGTGTGCCACCATATGGGATCTGGGGATCCAAACCAGGTCCCAACGCTTATACAGCAGACACTTCATCCACTGAGCTGTGTCCTCAGACCCCAAACTATCTGAGACTAACTCTCATTTCCCCCTTCCTCTGAGGCCATATTCCCTGAGCTCCATGTTGGCTTAGTACCACTTGCCCTTCTGTCTGTCTGTCCTCTGTCCCTCCCTTTCTCCTGACCTTTTGTGTGTCTGTCCTCTGTCTCTCCCTTTCTCCCCTCTCACCATTATTTACTATTACAATAGTTTATCTATCTGGGTATAGTGTCTCAGGCCCATCATCCCACACTATGGAGGCTGAGGCAGGAGCATGGAGAAATCTAGGTCAGACTAGATCACATAGTAAGTTCCTATCTCAAAAACACAAAAGCCAACCCATCTACCGTGACCACATTATTATTATTATTATTATTTTACTTTTAAAAAATTCCACTTTTGAGCTAGGTGTGGTGACACACATCTTTAATCCCAGCACTCATGAGTCTGATCAGAAGAATCTCTGAGTTTGAGGCTAGTCTGGACTATAGTGTGAGTTCCAGGACAGCCAGAGCTACATAGTGAGACCCTGTCTCAAAAAAATTTTTTTTCGCCACGCAGTGGTGGCTCATACCTTTAATCCCAGAACTTGGGAGGCAGAGGCAGGTAGATTTCTGAGTTCGAGGCCATCCTGGTCTACAGAGCGAGGTCCAGGACAGCCAGGAATACACAGAGAAACCCTGTCTCGAAAAACCAAACAACAATTTTTTTTTTCATTTTTGTTTATTTAGTTTTACGTTTTTCTGTTTACTACTTCATGTGTAATCAGGCCAGTGTCACAGCTTGAGTGTGGAGGTCAGAGGACAATTTGCAAGCTTTAATTCTCTCCTTCCAGGATGTGGGGCCTGGGGCTCAAACCCATCAGGCCTTATGGAGATGCATCTTTACCCAAGGACCCACCTTGTCAGTCCAGCAAATGTGTTTAAACTGACTTCATTATTCTTCTGAAAACTCTAAAAATAAAAATCACTGATGACCCTCCTCCAGGCTTGCAGCATAGCTAAATAAAGATGAGGAGATGTGTCTCACCTGTGGCCTTAGCTGCTGTACCGGCCATAGGCAGCACTGCTGATGCAGACAGATTACATCCTCCCAGCCACTTGCTAAGACTCTCCAGCCCAAACTCAAATGGAATAAGACAGGCTTTTCTTTCCTTTGTTCCCTCTACTTGTTTGTTTGTTTGTTGTTCTTGGGGTCCAGGGGTCACCTCACTAACCACATGAATACTGATCTCAGTTCGACAGGGAGAGTTTATTGAGCACACACCTAAGGACTGGTCATCCAGGGCCATGGTCCAGATTTGGGAACTGAACCATGACCCCAAGTTAAGATCCTACAGGGGTTTTAAGCCCAACATCCAGAAACATCTGTGCCACCTTATTCCACCAATCAGGATTTAGGGATAGGGGATTTTGGCAGCAACATGTCTTTGCTGTACACTTATCCTGCTCCCATTGGTTGTGGTATTCAACTGTGGCAGGGGACTTGGCTCGTCTGATATTTATGTCCTAACTTGCCATCCAGGATGTCAGTTACCCACATATGTGCCTCTTTCTGCCAAGTAGGATGCCAGTTCCCAGGGAGGTCTTGGGAAATTAAACTTTACTGGACCACTATTCAAAATGGAAGTCTTATTCCAAATGGTTTCTTATATTGGTGTAGGTGTCTTTCTTATATTGGGGTCCATCCCAGGGGCAGTTTATAAAAGCAAATACCATAAAAGCTTATCCATCGGTGCAGGAGGGTGGTTGGTTCCAATCCAAGCTTATGTGGGTAACTATACAAAACAGTTCTACTGACGTCTATCATGATTGGTTTCCAAGGGCACAGAGCATAACAGCATATGCAGTCAATCTTGGCATTGGAAAGTTTCCTAGTAACAGCAGAAACATGAGAACACTTCCTTATAATGGCAGGCTAGCCAGGCAGCAGTCACCTGGGCCTTCACCGTTGTCTGTATGCATGCGTGCAATATCTGTGTGTGGATGCCAGAAGACAGTGCACAGCTTCTCGGATCATCCAACTAGCAGCCATGCACTCCAGTCCGAGTGGTATGATTACAATTTTTTTTTTTTTTTTTTTTTTTTTTTTTTTTTTGGTTTTTCAAGACAAGGTTTTCTCTCTGTACCCCTGGCTGTACTGGAACTCACTCTGTAGACCAGGACTCGAACTTGGAAATCCGCCTGCCTCTGCCTCCCAAGTGCTGGGATTAAAGGTGTGTGCGCTACCACTGCCTGGCCATTACAAATTATTTTTTTTTTGATTTATTTATTTATTATATGTGAGTACACTGTAGCTGTCTTCAGACACAACAGAAGAGGGCGTCAGATCTCATTACGGGTGGTTATGAGCCACCATGTGGTTCCTGGGATTTGAACTCATGACCTTCTGAAGAACAGTTGGTGCTCTTCCCCGCTGAGCCATCTCACCAGCCCACAAATTATTTATTTATTTATTTTTGATATTTTCTTTATTTACATGTAACTTTCTCCATTCCCGGTTTCCCCTCCAAAAAACAAACAAAAACAAATCCCTGTTGCCTCCCACCTCCCCATGCTTGTCACCCCGCCCTCTCCTACTTTCTGGCCCTGGCATTCCCCTACACTGGGGCACAGAACCTTCACAAGGCCGAGGCCCTCTCCTCCTATTGCTGATCGAACCTGCAATCCTCTACTATACACATGCTGCCAGAACAATCAGACCCCTCCATGTGCAGTCCTTGGTTGGTGGTTGAGACCCTGGGAGCTCTGAGGGTACTACTTAGTTCATATTGTTGTTAGTCCTAAGGGGCTGCAAACCCCTCCATTGGTCCTTTCTCTAACTCCTTCACTGGGGACCCTGTATTCAGTTCGATGGATGGCTGTGAGCCTCTACATCTGTGTTAGACACAAATTATTTTTTTAATTACTGATTATGTGTACATGTGTACATATGCCTACCATGACACCTTTGTGGAGGTCAGAGGACAACTTGAAGGGATTGTGGGGTGGCTATATTTGGTTATCAACTTGACTATGTCTGAACTTAAACCCCCCACCCCCCCCACCCCCCACAAAACAGCCCAGCAGTGGTAGCACGGGTAAGTGGATCTCTGTGAGTTTCAGGACAGCCAGGGATACACAGAGAAACCCTGTCTCGAAAAACCAAAAACCAAAAACCAAACCAAACCAAAACAAAACCCAAACCAAACCAAACCAAAAACATAAATAAGGCACATCTGTGAAAGGATTTTAAACTGTGTAAGTATGTGGGTGTGATAGACCATGGGAAATGGCACTACTAATGGAGGTGTGGCCTTGTTGAAGGAAATGAGTCACTGTGTGGCGGGCTTTGAGGTCTCCTAGTGCTCAGCCTGCACCCAGTGAAGATGATACTCTCTTTCTGGCTGCCTTTGGCTCAAGATCTAGAACTCTCAGCAACTCCTCCAGCACCATGTCCGCCTGCACAATGTCATACTTTCCACCATAATGATGACAGACTAAGCCTCTGAACCTGTAAGCCAGCCCCAGTTAAACATTTGCCTTTATAAGAGTTGCCTTGGTCACGGTGTCTCCTCACAGCAATCAAACCCTAACTAAGACTGTGGGTGTCTGTGTGTGGTTATGTGCACATGAGTATAGGTGCTCACAGAGGCCAGAGGGGTCAGATTCCCTGAAGCTCAGTGTTAACTTCCTGACATGGGTGCTGGGAGTCAAACTTGGGTCTCTTGGAAAAGCAGTATGTGCTTTCAACTGCTGAGCCAGGGAAAGAAAACAAGCCACCCCTTATCTCGGATGAGAAAAGCAGCCAGGCTAGCTTCCCCTCTCACACTCCTCTCAAGACCTTGAAAAGGTGGGCCAGGGAGTGGCTCTTTAGTGGATAAAGTGCTTGCTGCCCAAGTGTGGGAACAGGAGTTCAGATCCCCAGGATCCAACTGAACAAGCTGGCAGGCATGGTGGCTGGTTGTAATCCCAGTGATCAGGAGGTAGAGACGGAGGAATGAATCTAGGACATCCTGGCTAGCCAGACTAGTTGAATCAATGAACTCTGGGTTCAACTGAGAAAGCCTGCCTCAATAAAGTAGAGAGTGATCAAGGAAGATGCCTTATATCAATGTCTAACCTATATGCACATGCACACACACATACACATATGCACACCACGCACACATATGTCCACACATACATATATACACACCACACTCATTCACATACATGTCCACACATACACATATGTACACCATACACAGACACATACAAACACACATATGCACATGTATATACTCACATATACACTTACACGCATATGCCCACACATATGCATACCACACACACACACAAAAGATACTAGTAAGCCAGAGAGGACATCAAAATCCCCCTTTTCAAGCTTGTATTTGGAAACGGAAGTCTAGCTCACCCACAGAGCCACTTCCCAGCCTCATTGTGGAGCTGAGGAACAGGTGAGATCCCGTGTTTGTCTGTAGCTATGGAAGTGAGGTGAGGGGCGGCTGCTCTGAGCCGGGCTTCAGGACACTATCCAGCTTAGGTCTTCAGTGCCTCACAGGGCCTGCGGCTCTGTCAACCTCCATCCCAATGAAGGCCTTTTGGTGACATCTTGTGAAAAGGACAGAAACTGCAGCTCATGCTCCAAATAGCAAGCCTGCTGTTCCCAGTCTCTCTCTGAAAGACAGCCAGGCTTTGAGCCTCACCCAAGGATGGACTAGATGTGACAGTGAAAGTCAGAAGAGGGATGACAGCAGCCAAGACATGGAGGATGCACCTTCCCAAAGCCAGGTCTCTGAGTTTAAGATGTCAAAGCAATTGGCGACATACCTGTCCCATTAGAGACAGGATGCCTTTAGTTAATGCAACAGCCCTTCTAGCTTATGTCAAGCATAGATCCAAAGCTGTCTCCACAAAAGCGAGGTCAATAGGCTTGACAGGTATGGTGACTCTTGCCTGGAATCCCAG
The DNA here is from genome assembly GCF_008632895.1 of Mastomys coucha. Classification (NCBI taxonomy): domain Eukaryota; kingdom Metazoa; phylum Chordata; class Mammalia; order Rodentia; family Muridae; genus Mastomys; species Mastomys coucha. The sequence goes on from NW_022196905.1 coordinate 133,731,544, forward strand.
AACTCCAGCCCAAGAAGGTTGAGGCAGTGGTGGCACATGCCTTTAATTCCAGAACTCAGCAGACAGATCTCTCTGAGTTCAAGGTCAGCCTGGTCTACAGAGCGAGTTCTAGGACAGTCAGGGCTACACAGAGATACCCTGTCTTGAAGTAAAACACACAATAAACCAAACCCAAGAATAACAACAACTAAAGAATAACAACAACTAAACAAAACAAGGGCTGGCGAGATGGCTCAGTAGGTAAGAGCACTGACTGCTCTTCCGAAGGTCCTGAGTCCAGATCCCAGCAACATGGTAGCTCACAACCATCTGTGATAAGATCTGGCGCCCTCTTCTGGTGTGTCTGAAGACAGTTACAGTGTATTATGCAGGAGCAAGCAGGGCGGGAGCAAGCAGAGGTCCTGAGTTCAATTCCCAGCAGCCACACGATGGCTCACGGCCATCTGTACAGCTACAGTGTACTCATACACATAAAATAAATAAAAATCTTAAAAAAAACCACATCTTTAAAACAAAACAAAACAAAACAAACCAGGTGGTGGTGGCACACGCCTTTAATCCCAGCACTTGGGAGGCAGAGGCAGGTGGATTTCTGAGTTCGAGGCCAGCCTGGTCTACAGAGTGAGTTCCAGGATAGCCAAGGCTACACAGAGAAACCCTGTCTCGAAAAACCAAACCAAACCAAACCAAACCAAAACGAAACACTCATAAAGCAGCTTCCAGGGCTGGAGAGATAGCTCCAAGGTTAAGAACACTTGCTGCTCTTCCAGGGACCTGGGTTCTGTTCTGAGCACCTAACATGGTAGCTCATACACACTGCCACATTCTGGGAGATATGATACTCTCTTCTGACCATCAAAGACAGCAGGCACACACAGGTGCACAGGCATACAGACCAGTGAAACATGCAGATACACACACACACACATACACACAGGCTGAATTTACACTCTGGAGGAGCAAGGGCTGTAGCTGACTGCAGTGACACACTTGAACAATCTGATGAACTACTACTGGGCTGTGCCCACTGATGCCCGTGCAGTCCAGTCAGCAGCAACAGGGACAGGGCTCCATTCTGTTATTTGTAGCAGCCTGAGGAATTTCTTTAAATCTTTTTTTTTTATTTCCATTTAAAAAAACCGAGTGTATGCTTTTTCAAAACAGGGCTCTTCCATGTAGCCATGGCTGTCCCAGAACTCGCTTTATAGACCAGGCTAGCCTTAAACTCACAAAGATCTGCCTGCCTTGGCTTCCCAAGTGTTGAGATTAAAGGCAAGCACCACCACTACCTGTATGTATGTATGTATGTATACACACACACACACATATTAGGTAAATGAGTGTTTTCTGCATGCGGTGCACCTTGGCATGCAGTGCCTACAGAGACCAAAAGAGGGCATCAGTTTCTCCAGAACTAGAATTTCAGATGGTTGCTAGCCACCATGTGGATGCTTGGAATTGAACCTGGAACCTCTAGAAGAGCAGGCAATGCGCAGCAGGAACAGAGCCATCTCTCCAGCCCCTAATTTCTTTAAATCCTTTAGGGACCTTGATTCGGGTAAAACAAAGTCTTTGGCTTCCATTCAGAAAGGTACCTCAGGGTGAGCCAATGAGAAGCAGAGTTTAAAGAATAGAAAGTGGGCTGCGGGCTGTAGCTCACTTGCCCAGCCCGGGTGAAGCCATGGGTTCCATCACCAGCACTTCATAAACTGAGCATAGTAAGGAGTGTCTGTAATCCTAGCATCTGGAAAGTGGAGACGGGAGGTTCAGGCCACCCTTGGGGCCAACCATGGATACTTCGGACATTATTTCAAAGGAAGGAACTGGGTGTGGTGCCTCACACCCTTCCTTATTCTTGGCCTTTAGGAGGAGAAGGTAGGCAGATCTCTGTGAACTCAGAGGCCATCGTGTCTATATAGAGTTCTATGCCAGCTATGGATAGTGAGACACTGTCCCAAAACAACAACCATAAAAACAAAAATGGAAGTCACCAAAATAAATAAGAAACTGCACAAGCGTGTGGGTATCAGCTTCTTAATTTTTAAAAGATTTATTATTTATTTTTATGTGTTTGGTTTGCATGAATATACCCATGTATGTGCTGGGTACCTACAGAAATAAGAGGGCATCAGGCCTCCGGGACTGGAGTTAACGGCAGTAGTGAGTTACCACCATGTTAGTACTGGGAATGGAACCTAGGTCCTCTCAACCTAAGCCAACTCTCCAGCCCATGGCTATTGGCTTCGTAAAGATCAGTGGTTAAGTGTCTTTTTTGTGGTGACTGTATGTAGGATTTTAGCAGCTTTTGGAACTTTGTTACTTAATATTGTTTTTTAGGGGACATCTCTTCCTCTATTCCTGCTTCTCTTTTCTGTAAGTAAAGTCATAGGGTGGCTCTAGAGGAAAATGGAAATATAATCTTATTTTTTAAGAATTACTTATTTTATGTATATGAGTATGCTGTTGCTGTCTTTAGACACACCCAAAGAGGGCACCAGATCACATTATAGATGTGAGCCACCATGTGGTTTATGGGAATTGAACTCAAGTCCTCTGGAAGGGCAGTCAGTGCTCTTAGCCACTGAGCCATCTCTCCAGCCCAGAAATTAAGACAGGGTTTATTGAGACAGGGTTTTTTGAGACAGGGTTTCTCTGTGTAGCCCTGGCTGTCCTGGAACTCACTCTGTAGACCAGGCTGGTCTCAAACTCAGAAATCTGCCTGCCTCTCCTCCCAAGTGCTAGGATTAAAAGTATGCACCACCACTGCCCAGCATGAATATAATCTTTTAAAAAAGATTTTTAAAAAATTTATGTATATATGTATACACATACCAATGGAGACCAGAGAGGGCATTAGATTCCTGGGTGCTGGGACCTCAATTCTGGTCCTCTGGAAGAGCGGCAGGCTGAGGAAAGACAGGCCTTAAGCAGTTCTTAACTGGGGGAACTCTTGCTTCTCAGCTTACCAGCTCTAGTCTAGTCTAGTCTGCAACTAGACTCCTGTGTAAGAGGCTCCTCTCCCTTTTCTTGTTCATAATTTTCTCCATTTTCACAGGCTCAGTCCCACTTCCCATCTGGGCCCCCCATGGCCACGTTGGAGCTCATTAAACAACACACAGGCTGTCAATGGACTTGCTCATCCTAGCACTGTTCATACATGATGCTGTATGCTTCCATACCTGGGGCAGGTGCAGAAACGGGACTTTACAACTTACTCAGTGGCTGGGCAGGGACCAAGACATCAAGACACGGCTTAACTACAAGTCTTACCTATGATCCTGTTATAGAAAAAGGGAGCAGAAATGGAAGGGGAATCCCCTGCACTTAGTGTTCCCCAAATGCCTCCACCACAAGACCCCAGCAGCTGACCGAGAATCTTACCACACTAGAGAGGGGAACTGCCAAGTCCTCTTAAAAAAGCACACAGGGCTGAGGAGATGCTCAGAGGGCAAGTGTGAGGACCAAATGCCCAATCTCACAAAAAAGGCAGGAGGCATAGCAGCCTTCCAGTAATCCCAGCATCCAGGAGGCAGAGACCAGGTCCATCTGGTCTACCTAGTTGCTAAGTAGACCAGATGGACCGCAAGCCCTGGGTTCGGTGAGTCTTTGCCTCAGTTTACAAGAGGAAAGCAACCAAGGAAGACACTGAAGGTTATTCTCAGGCCTCCACATTTATGTACACTTGTGCCCCTATATGTACAAACAAGCAAACATACCTGCAGGGCACACATACAAAATGCAGACTTTGAAAGAATTATCCGTATCTCCTAAGGAAAAAATCTGGCCTGTGCAAGCACCAGGCCTGCACACGGTACACATGCACACAGACAAAACACACAAAAATTAAACAAGGCGGGAGTGATGGTACACATCTCTGATCCCAGGTATAGGCAGGAGAATGAGTTCAAGACCAGCCTGGTCTATACAGTGAGACCCAGGACATAGTGAGACTGCAGGTTTAGAGACTATCTAAAATAAATTTAAAAAAAAATAAACAGGTGAAATAAATTATTTTTATTAACTATTACATATAAAATATTTCAACACACAGTCTTACATTTGATATTGCCTTTAAAGTTTGGTGCTTTTGTTTCCTTCCAATAGTAGGGATAGAATCTGAGTCCTCAGACATGACAGGAAGGTCCTCCACTACTAAACTATGCCCCAGACCAGAGGGGTTCTAGGCAAGTGCTCTCCTATAGAATTGTGGCCCCAGCTCCTCACTGGTGGGCTCTAGGTGAGGGTTAACCCACTATGCTAGGTTCTAACCTTTCTTTCCCAGTGCACGTCCAAATTCATGTTTAAGAACATGTGCATGTGAGTGCAAGGGCCCAGAGTTCAGAGGCATCAGATGCCCCTGGAGCTGAGGTTTACATGTAGTTGTGAGCCATCTAATATGGGTGGTACTGGGAACCAAACTCTGGTCCTCTACAAGAGAGGTATAGGCTCTTAATCATTGGTCCATTCCCCCAGCCCACCCAGTGTGCTTTTAATTCCCAATTTAGTCATCTCAGTGGAAACATTATTGCATGCAATGGTTAGGAGGGAGACTCATATACCCAAGTCCCTATTTAAACATTGCCTAATTACTGAACCCAAATGTTTAAAAACTTAAAGTTGAATTAAAAGCTTGGTTATGCTGGCTATATCGAGTGTCTACCAACATGAGGGAGAATGGCTGTCACCTTGGGAAGTGGAAGTACAAAAGAATGGTTTGTCTGTGTCCCCACATAGCACCACTCCCTAGACCTAGTTCTAAGAGCAAACCCTGAATACACCTTTCCCCACACCCCAAGTCAGACACTAGGGACAGGATGAGTGCACTGATGAGTCTAGAGCTGGACTGAAGAGACTGGTGTACTGATGTTACAGAGGCACTGGCTTAGGAAATGGCTCCCATTTCTTGGTGCTCTTCTTTAAAGAACAGAGTGAGTGGAACCCACCCCTGCCTCCCCACCACAGCTAGAGCCCACAAAGCCTACACAATGCTGCTACATATGGAATTTGTGCAGTTAACTGTCCCAAAGGCTGTCAACTAAGGGTGAAAGTCAAAAGCAGCTTGGGTGGTTGGTCTCATGTCATCTCTGACACCCAAGCTCCTGGAAAGTGAGAGTAAGCCCTTATATGGAGGTCAGGTGGCAACTGTGGCTGCACCCTGAGGCCCAGCACCACGGCTCTCCTGTCTGGGTTTCTGCTCCGTCAAGTGCCCAAGGACACCCTCAGCCCGCTGCCATGGTGTTTCCACATGAGGAGAAGCTTCGATTGCAAAACCAGATACTTCTGAAATGGCTCCCATTTCTTGGTGTTCTTCTTGGGAGAGTCAGGGGGATCACTATGAGTTCAAGGCCAGCATGGTCTGCATAGTGAGTACCATGACAGCCAGAGCTCCATAGTGAGACACTGTGTCAAACAAAACAAAACAATCTGAACCCAGGCATGTGGAGCCATGGCACAGTGAAACTGGTTGCTTAAGTCAACCTTGGAGACATCACTGCAGGCCAAGTACACAGCAGCCCCAGGTGGAGGCCAGGAAAGGACAGCTCCTTACAAAAGCCATGGAGGGAGAATGCAGAGCATATGGTAGTTCTTTTCTGTTATAGGACAGAATTTTCCAGAATACCAAGTCCTGGAGTGGTTTAGCACAGGCCAAAGCCACCACTGAGGTGAACACAAGTTCTCATCTCCTGAACCCACAGCTTTTTGCTATGGTAACCTAACTCACCTCAAGAAGTTGCTGAAGAGCCTCATTTAGTTTACCAAATCAATTCAATTGTACAGTGTGTGTGTGTGTGTGTGTGTGTGTGTGTGTGTGTGTGTGTGTATGTGTGTGTGTGTGTGTGTGAGGCCAGAGGTGAATTTCTGATGTCCCGCCACAGAAAGTGTCCACCTTGGTTTTTGAGGCAGTGTCTCTCTGGCCTGGAACTCTCCAAGAAGGCTAGGCTGCTGGTGAGAGAGCCCTGGAGATTTTCCTCTTTCCACCTCCCAAGTGTGCACCAATCACATGCAGTTCTGGAGATGAACTCAGGTCCTCATGCTTGTGAGGTAAGCGCTTTACTCACTGAGCCATCAATTCGTCCTAACTTGAACAGCCAGTGGGAGACTCTCCCATAAAGACTCAGACTCAGGAGAGGCAAGAAAGTGCGGGAGGCCATGTCAGCAGGATGAAAACCCAACAGGAAGGAGCTGGTGTGCATCACTGACGGGAGCCTCGGAGCCTCGCAGCCTCTCTGTCATTTCACTGTGCGCCTGAAAGAGACAGAATAGATGGGTGACCACACGTCAGAACTGCCTAGAAGGAGTCTGTCATGAAATACAACCTTGGAGGAAGCGCAGGATGTTCTAAAAATAGCTACTGCAGCCAGGCAATGGTGGCGCACACCTTTAATCCCAGCACTTGGGAGGCAGAGACAGGCAGATTTCTGAGTTTGAGGCCAGCCCGGTCCCGGAGCCTCACATGCCATTTGGACTAGTACCTGAGTCGCTGGGCCAGCCAACTGACTCCCGATGGCTTCTGCTCGGTAGCTCTGGATGCCGAAGCCCTATAGAGAAAGTCAGACTTATGTTTATTCAACCCTCTTACCCACATCAAGTCTCACGCACATCTATGCACTTAAGATAGTTGGGCTCCAGCCCAGATCACATACAGTTTGAGAAAGTCAAGTGGAATTAAAAAGTATCTTAGCTGTTCTCTGACTTCCATAGGCATGCCACATAAAGGGTAACTTAAGGGCCTAGTAGACAGCTCAGTCCTACACAAGCCTAGGACTTGTTTGAATTCCCAGCACCGTGTAAAAACCAGGTGCTAGTGTGTGCCTGCAATCCCAGGGTTCCTGCATCGAGATGTAAGTGAAAGCTGGAGCTATCAGGTCACCTAGCCTGGCACACACTACAGCAAATGAGGGTCAAACATGGTGGAAACCGAGGACCAACATCCATGTGCACTCATGTGTGCACAATGCTCACGCATGCATGCATATACAAAAAAGGAAGTTATGTTTCATTTTGACTCAGGAGTGCAGATTTCTACTACTTAAAAAGGTAGCAATAACGGTTGGCCCATATTGCTTCCCCCAAAAGACCAACTTTGCAACCCAACCCCCCTAGCCCTTGGAAGGGACCTCATTTAGAGACAAGTCTTCACTGAGATGATCAAACTGAGCATCCACCATCCGGGCATCAGTCAAGACAGCAGGCCACTCAGCCAGCAGAGAATGGGAGGCGGGATGCAGACAGGTACTGGAAAATGCCACACCAAGACAAAGGCAAGGATGTATACAGTGGGGCTACAACGCCAGGCTCACCTCGGAGTGCTGGGCAAACCAGAAAACAGGAGAAACTGGGAGAGGGAGGGAGGGCCTCTTGGAAGGAGCCAGCTGCCAACTCTCTGCTCTAGCCCATGAAAACATAAATGCCCCAGCCGAAGCCGCTGTATGTGGCAGCTGCAGGACTAACTTCACAGGACTCCAGCTCTGACTGTGAGTCTAAGCTCCCTTCTTTGAAGCATGCTGTACACCAGGTCGGCGGCATTGGGAGCCCATGCTCACCTCCCTCTGCTGGCTGAGCTGCTCCCAGCTTGGCAGTTATGGTCCAGGGGATGCCTGTGCTGAATGCAGAAGTTGCCATGGCACTGGGCACAAGCCAGCTGCAGCATCTCCTTCTTCCTGCATCCCTCTTTGGAGCAGCGGTGTGTGAAAACCTGCAAGAACAAAGTCACTTCTGTTACCAGGCAAGTCACCAGCTGAGGTAGAAAAGAACTGACTCTACATGCAAGCCCTGGACTCTGCTGAACCCCACCCCAGCCCTCAACCTTACCACCAACACACATGAATAATGTAATAAAAGTTTTTTTTTCTTCTTTTTTTTTTTTTTTTGGTTTTTCGAGACAGGGTTTCTCTCTGTGTAGCCCTAGCTGTCCTGGAACTCACTCTGTAGACCAGGCTGGCCTCGAACTCAGACCGCCTGCCTCTGCCTCCCAAGTGCTGGGATTAAAGGCGTGCACCACCACCGCCTGGCATTATAAAAGTTTTTTAAAGTAAAAAGAAGATTATGCTTATGGCTTAGCACTACATTAATTCCCTGACATTGTCCAATAAAAACAAAAACATCAACAACAAACCCTGAAGCTGGGGAGATGACTCTGGGTTATGAGCACATGGGGAGGCATAAAGATCAAAGGTCAAATCCTTAGCACCCAGATCAAATGCTAGGCATGGTCACACACATGTCTGTAACCCTGGTCCTTGGAGGGGCAGAGACAGGAGGGTCACTGGAGCTAGCAGGCTGTCAGCCTGAGTTCAACAAGAAACTGTCAGAAGGAAATACGGCGGAAAATGACAGAGCACGCCAGAAGACACCTTCCTCTGGCCTCCATACATGTGCGCATGCGAAGGCACACACACATCACACATCAACATAAACATTTTTATCTATTTTTTTTTCTTTTCTTTTTTAAAACAGGACCTCACTATGTAGCCTTGGCTGGCTGGGAGCTCACTATGCACCATGCTGGCCTTGAACTCACAGTGATTCCCCCCAGTCTCTGCCTCCCAACTGCTGAATTTAAAGGTGTGCATCACATGTGGTTTTTAAAAGATTTTTTTAAGGTAAAATAAAAAGCTAGCATGCCCTGGGCACTCAGAAAGAGGATGCAAAGGCTCTGATGAGGCAGCTTGTGCCAGCCGAGGGGTAAAAACTGCCTATGGAGACAGCAAGGCTGGGGCACCTGGGGTAGGCAGCAAGAGATTTATTTCTTGGAGGATGAGGCAGAAAAAAACAGGGCAGGCAGGAAGGCAAAGCAAGAGTCACAGCAGCCCACGAGGGCAAATGATCAGAAGCTGGGGAGACAGCAGAGGTTATATTCCCGCTGGTATATCTACGGCATCACATGCACCAGCAGCTCGTGCTCTGCATGGAAGGGGCGGATGGTGATATAAATTCCCAGAACCCCTGACTCCTGGGAACTACGGTAAGGGGTGGTTTAGGCAGCAGCCAGGGGCCAGCCTCTGAAAGACCTACCCTGAGGCATAAGAGGCCTGCAGCAGGAGCCCTGTGTGTGAGCAGGCTGCCCAGAAGGAAGGACAGTATGCAGGGAGGGGAGGCAGTGTCTAGGAATTCTGGGCTGAGCTAAGGGAGATTTTACATAGGAGCCTGGAGTGTCAGGCACAGCAGTAGGGGCTAAGCTTCTAAATGTGGCTTGGTGTGGTGCACCATGGAACTAACTTCATGCCCTGTCTGAAGCTGAAATGCTCAGTAGACTTTGTGCATGCTTACATCAATTATTTAAGAAGTGCACCAAGATAGCTCCTAACTACATGGAACTGAGAGCTGTTAAGCATAAGGACCTGAATCTAATCCCCAGCACACATGGAAAAAAACTGGGTGTGGTGGTATGTGCATCTGTAACCCAGGGCTGGGGTGTGGGAAGGGGACAGAAGGATCCCTGGGGACTGATGGCAATTGAGGAGGACACTAGGCTCTTTCCAAAGAAACTGTGTAACAGGGTGCGGGTACACAGTGTGAGTCACTAGTGTGAGTCACAAGTATGTGACGGTTGGACCCTAGCGGAGTAATTTTATTTTTCTACCTTTACATGGTAAAGGATTTAACCCAGGTTGTCAGGCTTGTGCGACCAGGCAGAAAGCTTTATCCACTAAGCTGCATGCTCTGCCCCTGTGCACACGTGTATGCTTGCTCTGGAAAATGGCAGGGCAGAGTGAGGCTGGAGCCAGCAGGAACAAACACAAGAGGAGCCTCCTATGGGAGGAGCAGCAGGGGTGGTGAGGGCTCCTGGGCCTGCAGACAGCTGCTAAGGAAGGGATCTGCAAGCCTTAAAGTTCTGCTCTCATGGAACATCAACACAGCAGCGGCAAAGAAAGAGATTTCCCTAAAAGAAATGAGCTGGAAAAGCAAACAGAAAGGGCTAGGCACGATGGCACAGGCCTGTAATTCCAGCATTCAAGAATTGAGGCAGGAGGATTGACAGTGAGCTGGACTAGGTTTCAAAAACAAGGAGGGAGGGAGGGGAGAGGTGAAGCTGAAGGGAAAGAGGAGGAAAGAGAGTGGGGGAAAGCACATAGCCAGAAGGTAGAAGCTAAAGTCACGTGTCCTGGAGCTGTAGGTGAGAGAAGACCCATCATTAGCTAGAAGAGAGCCTGAGGGCAAGTCCACGGAGGAAACAAACCACACTGGGGGGAAGGGGGCAGAAATGGCTGCTGGGAGGCAAAACCACACCCCCAAGAAAGACCTCAGGCCCTCCTTAGAGTCAGAGGCACAGCTTCTTCAGAGCCAGCAAGAGACCTGGTGAAACAGGGGGCTGCCAGCCCTGAGCAGGGCAGGATGTCCCCAGCTCAGGGACCACAGTTCTCACCTGTGCTGCCTGGGGACATGCCTTCTCTTAGAAAGATCAAAGACAGGGGACCCTTCCCACCACACCCCAGGGAGAGGACAGAAAAGGTGGCCCACTTCTTCTGTTCCCAGAAGGAGTGTACGAGAGAGAGTTCACCTCAGACACCTGGGATTCCTGAAACAAGGACCTAACCTGGGACCCTTGTGAGGCTTAGGAACTATTTCCACAAGGCAAGCTCACCATTCACAACACAGGAAAACACTCTGCTTCCCACAGACTGCCAGCACAGTCACATTTAAAAAACAGAACTTTGGGCTGAAGATGTGGTTCAGTTTGCAGGGTGCTTGCCTAACAAGCACAGAGTCCTCAGTTTGATTCCCAACACTGTATAAAACAGGCATGGTAGTGCACGGCTATCATACTAGTACTCAGGAGAGGGAGTCTGGGCGATCAGGAACTATATAGCAAGCTTAAACCAGCTTGGACTATGAGCGATGCTATCTTTAAAATTAAAAAAAAAAAGGAAAGAAAAAGAAAGAAGATTGACCTTTCCCGGAAAAGCAGCAGCAGCAACACCAACACCGTGTGTTCACTGGCCTACGCGAGGCCAAAGCCAACTCTCACCTTGTTTCTGTTCCTCCCGGGGTGAAAGGTGCAATCTCTGTCCATGTGCTCGCCGACCACCACATCTGGGATCTCACCTCTCTTCACAGGGATGGGAGCATTACAGAGTGGACACACGGGCACCTGCACATCCTGAAATAACAAACATACAATGGCACCAAGACTCACACTCAGATCTCCCCTACCCCACAAAGCTGTCCAGTGGGGTTTAAATACAAAAGGGGCCACAGCCAGCTTTGGAGAACCCTCAAGTGAGAAAGGAAGCTGGTGAGACTTGGGTGAGGGCGTAGTAGCATGGCTGTAGGAGGGGACCCACCTGACCCCCATGGCTAAGGTGGGCGCACTGGCAGGCAGGGTCCCAGGAGTTACTCTGTACAGCTGCCTCTGATCCTCAGCGGTTTTACAAGAAGGGGGATGCCCTCAGCAGCAGTGGACAGGCTGTGCCCCACTGCTGTGCCAACCAGAGACTGAGGGGGCCCTGGAGGGAATGAGGAGCTCCGAGAATGACCAAACAGCATGTCAAAACTCTGAGCCAATGACATAAGAATTTGCTGGGGAAGTTTGAAGGGCTGGGGAGAGCCCCGGGGTAGAGTCCAGGCACACACACACACACACACACACACACACACACACACACACATATATATATATATGTGTGTGTGTGTGTGTGTGTGTGTATTTTTTTTTCCTCGAGACAGGGTTTCTCTGTGTAGCCCTGGCTGTCCTTGAACTCAGAAATCCACCTGCCTCTGCCTCCCAAGTGCTGGGATTAAAGGCGTGCACCACCACCACCCAGCATGGTTTTGATAGTTTTTAAAACTTGCCAGTGTTAGGGAAAGTGAATTTAAAAATATGCATCCTAAATAATGACATCACTGAGTTTTGGTTTTCATTTGCTTCTCTTCTGATTTACACACAAATGGGATTTAGTGCCACAGTCACTATGCTGTGGTCTTCTGTGTCTTAGAGAGGTTTAGAACTGTGGCTGTGAGTCTTGAGTTTTGAGGAAATCTACTGACATTATGTGCTTGATTGGTTCTGAAAGATTGTATTGGAGCATGAAGAAAACATTTAACTAAAACAAGGTTCTGAATCAAGCATTAATTTAAAAAAAAAAAAAGCCAAAAAACCCAAAAAAACTCTGAGCCAAGATTGCTGAGGGAGGGGTCCGTGCCAGAGGGCAAGGGATGGCCGACATCAGATGGAAACAGGGTCACAGGCTTGTGTGGCCCACTGTCTACCTAATGTGACCACCTAGAAACAGAGCACTCCTGTATGATCTCTGGACAGGTGCTACCTGCATGGACAACAAAGAAAGGTCCAGCTGACACATACACAGGTGGCCACTAGTCATCAGAGCCTGGAAAACAGGAATCTGAGTCACCAACCCCACCCATCCCAATGGCTTGGCTGAACCATGGCCAGCCCCAGTTAAGGCATGTGACACTAAGTCACCCACTGTCCATATGGCACCAGGGGAAGGGGGCAGAGTTCACCGACATGATCTGTTAGTCACTTCTGGGATAGAGTGAGGCCCTCGACTTGAGGGACCTTCTAGTGTCTGCTGGATAGTGTGGAATCTCCTATAAATACCCTACAGAGACTAAAGGAACAAGAAACCTAGACGCCTGCAGTTCCCTGGTGCTGGAGAATACTCAAGCTCAGTGTGTGAAGGGGAGAGACCAGCTGTGACTGCTCAAGTGTGGGACACATCCTAAGGGTGCAATTTGAGGGATGGGAGATGGTCCAGTTGGTAAAGATACCCTTACATAAGCACCAGGACCTGATTGCCACCATCACCTACTTGAAAGGGAGGTTTGGTGGAGTTATGCTGGTGAGGTGGAGACAGGAAGATCCCCGGGGCTTGCTAGCCAGCCAGCCTAACCTATTTGGTGAATTCCTGGCAGTGAGTAACCATCTCAAAAGAAAACCAAGGTGGATGGCATGTTGGGAGTATCCTCTGCCCGGCCCTCCCACCCAGCACAATCTGCCTAAGAGGGTGCAGGCTTTCCCTCAGGGCTGCGGTGAGGGTCACAGCCTACAGCAGGCTACTGTCCATCTACAGAAGAAACTCAGTCTCTGATCTCCACACAAATACACTACCTGGAGAGATCACAAGCTGCAGCCACTGCAACCATGTGGCTCTCTGGACTGTCCCAAAAGACTGCCACTGCTGTCCTCTGCCCCCTATCAGGCACAGCACAGAGCACACATCCTCCAAAATCTCTGAGAGTCCTTCCCTTCCACACAATCTTATAGTGAACAGAGTTGGTCATCTCGCTCCATGGTTGTTTATTCCCTTACACACCCAGTCTAAGGAGTTGTGGGGATGGCTCAGAGACCCAAGTTCAGACCCCGGCACCCTTGTAGGAACCAGGTGCTTGCACTTATTTTTTGGTGGTGTGGTTGGTTGTTTTTTTGAGCCTTGGCTGTCCTGGAACTTGCTTTGTACACCAGGCTGGCCTTGAGCTCAGAGATCCACCTGCTTCTGGAATGCTGGGATTAAAGGCGTATCCACCACTATGCCTGCCTGGCAGCATGCATTTGTAATCCCAATGCTGGGGCGGTAGAGTAAGGAGGATCTTGGGCTTGCTGGCCAACTGGTAGATTTTCTAATAAGAGATCCTGTCTCAAAAAACATGGAAAGCAATAGAGGGAGGTGCCTGGCTTTGACCCCTACCCTCCCTGGCCCCATGTGCATACATACACCAGTATAGAACACCTGTTTGGTTTCTAAATGAACCTTGTCTCTTGATCAGCAAATCCATTCTGCCCCTAGATAAGAACCATCTTGTGTGGATTTTAACCTGATCCATTAATGTGATTCAGCTAAAACAGGAATCTGACTCCACATCTATGAAAATAAAGTCTTGATAGCTTTACACCCTGCAGTCTTACACTGTCCAATGCAGAAGTCATTGGGCACATGTGGGCACTGAACTATTTGGAAATGTGTTCTAGTAGTCTGGGGCAAATGAGCGCCCAATTTGATGTTTTAACACCCACCCATCCACCCACCCATCCATCCATCTCTCTCTAGCTACTTTTACTTTGGCTTGCTATATATACTTAACAAACCCACTCATTCAAAACTCAAAGTGTGGCTATCACAGATCATTCTCTGGCCTGCAAAGAACAACTGGACAGAACAGCTGTGGCCCATGCAGTCTAGACCCTAGGATCACGCATTACCTTTTTGAATGCAAAGGGACACTTATGACCTGCGTAGGAAAAATGGTCTTTACAGAAATCTTGTTTACAGGTGTCGCATGTTATTGGCAGAAAATCTAAAAAAAAAAAAGCAGGATAAAACAGTAAATCCTCTATAGAATTGGAACTAGAGAATTGCATACCATTCACAGCAGGAGCTCCTCATCCCAAGAGAGACAAGCACATCCCCGAAGTGGCACATGTGAGAGAAAACAACTTTGGAGCATGAAATTAAAAACCAACCAACCAACCAAAAAACAAACAAAAACCCAGACAGGGTCTTATTTAGTGCAGGCTGGCCTGGACCTCATATGTAGCCTAGGAGGACTTTGAATATCTGATCCTCCTGCCCGCACCTTTCCAGTAACTGGGAAGGAAGCATGAGCTTCGGACACGCTAGACAAGCGTCCCAAAGTTAGAAATGCAGTAAGGCCAAGAGACAATGAAGGACCCGCAAAGCTGTCTTTTCAACACAGACACCACCTCTTGTGGTATCACAACCATCCAAGTCTTTGTTATCTGCAAAGCCCTGGTGGCTATTGCCTGGCCTTAGGTGGTTGTTTACTTGTAGTTTCGAGCAGATCCTGTGTCCTGTACCAGAGTTTTCATGCTGAGAAGCTAAACCAGGACAGAGGTCAACCAGCTAAGGAGCACAAAAGCTCGGTGTCCTCCACAAAACAGCCAATGAAATACTGTTTCTCAGCAAGAGCCCTTGAAAGTTCTTACCTAGTTGTTTGCAAGTCGGTTCTGAACAGTGCTTCCCCAAGTCAGGAAACTCCATTATGAATGGTGTCCAAAACACACAGGTATTTACGCATCCCCTGTGGGAATTAGAAGTAAAGAGAATGAGGTTCCGAGTTCTTCACCCCACGACCTGTAATCTGCAGCCAAAGAACACAGAGAGAGGCTATTTGTGAGGAGCAGGGAAGACCCGAATCACCCTGGGGCCACGGGAAAAGACTGCCCTCTCAAATTCTCAGCAAAGAGGAAAGTAGTCCTTTAATCTTAAATACCAAGTTGCAACTCAATATGAGAATGCTCTGCCTAGCATGTAGGAGGGGGAAGTTCTGGGTTCAATCCCCAGCTCTGGCAAAAAAAAAAAAAAAAAAAAACCGAAACAAATGTGGTGAGAGAAAGAAAGGCTTCCCGAATGCAATCCACAGCTGCCGCTGAAAACTACAGTCTCCTTGGACCTCAAGCTGCAGTTTCATCTCTTGAATACTCGTGTTGACATCAACAAGATTCTGTGCCCAGGTGCTAAGTGCCATTAGTTGACTACACTCCCCAGAGTAGCCTGTCCCTTGCCTCTCACTCCCTCATGCCATGATATCAGGCCAGAGACGATCAGGGCAAGCGGCCCAAGCCTTTAATTAACCACAAGAAACAGACAACCAGAGAGGCTGGCTTTCTGGAGACCAGGCTTAGAGCAAAGTCCCCTCCAAGTCCTGGCACCTATCAAACGACTCAAAACGACTCTTGCACTTTTTCAGAGTTCAAGTCCCCAAAGATCTTTTTATATCTTTCTATCACTTTCTCTGCTGGGAACTTCCAATCTACTCCTTGCCTAGCACTCTCAGGCTTCAGTAAACATCTATGTGACCAATTTGCTGCATCACTTCCTCAAACATCCTAACACCTCTAAGGCTCTATTCACTTCCCACCCTCCGCCCTTCCCTTCCTACTGCATTTAGTGGTTAAGGTGGACCTCAGTCCTCTCAGGGAGGAAACCTTTTAACATCATGCACAACAGAATCCACATTACGAAATGTTTTTGTTCAAAGCAAGCAGCACATGACGTATTACCAAATGACCATCAATTGTTTCTTTTCTCCCCTTTTTTATAGGAGGTCCGGGAGCGGGATGGGGGTGGGGGAAAGGGTGGGGTTAGGACAGTCCTATTATGTAGCCCTGGCTGTCCCTTAACTCGCTTTGTAGATCACTTCAATTATCAACTCAGAGATCTGCCTGCCTCGCCCTTTGCAGTGCAAGGATTAAAGGCATGAACCACCATTCTCTGCCCGTAGACTGTTTCTTGAGACAGGGTCTCATTACTTAGCTCAGGTTAGCCTGGAGCCTGTGGGCTAATAGTTCAACTCCCCAGAGCTGAGACTACAGGCCTGCAACAACCACTATGCCTGGCTGCCACGACAATGGCTCTGAACAGTTGACATGGGGATGTGAGGTGTCACTGTGCTGAGACAGTAACTCCTTGATGCCCAGGCCACGGGGAATCACAATGTGGAGACGCCAGCCTCGGGTTCACCAGCTCCTCGGGCCCCAGCAGCACGTGACCCTGGTTAGAGCGACTCGCAACCACACACCGGTACCTGGCATTCACGGGTAGTCAGAGGCGGAGACAGTCAAGCGGTGTCCTTTGTGGTCAGCCCGGCGACACCGCAGTAGAAACTGCAGCTCCAATCGCCGCAAAGTGCCCGACTTCTCGCAAGGCCGGAAAGCGCAGCATTGCCCCTGCAGCAGCAGTGCCGGCCATTTATCCGCAACCGACAGATCCAGAGTCACACATCCTGGGCGTTCCTGGCGCGCTCCAATGCCGTCACATCAACGCCAACCAATCCCCTAACGTCTAGGCGCGCCCAAAAACGTCTCCAAAGGCCGGCCAATCCCTTCGTGCAATGACCCATAGAGGGCTGGGCGCCGTGACGTCGTCACTCACCACGCCACCAATCCGGTGGTTCCACTGCCTTTTCGTCCCTCCCTGTCCTCCGCCTCTTTTCTGGAACAGTCAGGCAACATCTATGGGCTAGGCTGAGTCATGGTGAGGCAGCTCTATGTGAGGTGACAGGCCTGAGACAGGATCGGCCTGACGGAGAGTCCTGTGGCTCAGTAGGAGTTCCCCGAGGGCTGGAGCTGCGGTATGCACAGAATTGATGGCCCATTTGTGAAGCTGTAAGGATCTCAGGACTGGGAGAGACCGAACGTCTGGGACAGATCATCTGAACAAGCATGCCTTGGAAAAGTGAGGTCCAGTCTACAGATGAATTACAAGATGATACCCAAAATGCCTATATCTCCGTTACCAGCGTGGCTGAAGCACCGTCGCACAATGCATGTAGATTAGGAAAGATGTTCAGGTGCTGGTGACCCAAAGGCCTATGGGCTGGTCTAACAGACCCCAGAATACTACAGCTTTGTCCTGGTTATTTATGTTTATATTTATTTATGTATTTGTCAATCTGACATTAGCTAGCTGAGAAGAGGGGACCACAGTTCAGTAACCTCTATAAGATTGGCCTAGGGAGCACTTTTAAGTTAGTGATTATTAATTTGGAAGGGCTGAGCCCATTGTGAGTACTACCCCTAGACTGATTAGTCTTAGGTGCTATAAGAAAGTAAAAAGTAGATTGATTGGGTGTGCACACCTATTATTGCAGTATGTGGGAGGCAGAGTCAGGTGGATCTCCTAGTTCTTGTCCAGCCTGGCCAACATTACTTTTTGTTTTATTTTTTAAAGATTTATTTATTTTTATTTATATGAGTACACTGTAGCTGTCTTCAGACACACACCAGAGGAGTGAGCTTCACAACATTACAGATGGTTGTAAAGTCACCATGTGGTTGCTGGGAATTAAACTCAGGACCTCTGGAAGAGCAGTCAGTACTCTTAACCACTGAGCCATCTCTCCAGCCCCTTGGCCAACATTACATAGCAAGTTCCAGGACATCCAGGGCTACATAAAAAGACCATCTCAAAAAAAAAAAAAAGGTAGAGCAAGTTAGTAAGTAGTGGTTCTCCACAGTTTCTGCTTCAGTTCATGCCTCCAGATTCTTTACCTGTTTCAGTTCCTACTGTGACTGTCTCAATGATGGACTGTTACCTGAAGTGTAAGAGTTGCTTTTGGACATGGTTGGGCAAAGATCCCCCCAAGAACCATTTGACAAAACCAGAGTTGGAATTTGAGAGTCTTTACTAAGCTGGCCATTAACTGCCTGAAGGGAAAGAGTTCTCACAGAGCAGCCCCATCTGCTTTCTTCAGGAAGCTCAAAGGTAAAAACAATATGTGATTGGAAGTTGCAGAGAGAAGAACAAGCAAGCAGTTTAGCAGAAGCAAAAAAGCAGCAGTTAGCCAGGGTATCCTCACCTCAAGTCTCCAAGACAGGGTTGGATAATTCTCAAAGGGCCTTTCCCATAAGAGGGAGTGTAAGCAGAGGTCAGCGTTGAGTCAGACTTTAGATGGCTGCAACAGGGACAAGATGGAGGAACCTTGACCCTGACAGTGTTGCATTATCACAGCAATAGATACCCTAAGACAAGCTTGAGTATTTGGGCTCCAGGTGCTGAGGCAGTGCTTCTCAACATCCCTTATGCTCTGACCCTTTAATATAGTTCCACATGGTGTGATGACTCCCAATCATAACTGTAATCTTGCCACTGTTATGAGTTGTAATGTAAATATTTTGGGAGATAGAGGTTTGTTAAAGGGATTGAGACCCATAGGTTGAGAACTACTGTGCTAAGGCCAGATACTTAAGGCCTTAACTGAGGTTGGAGGTTTTTTGGGCTTTGATTGACAGTGGGGCAGGTAATGTCATCCTCAGCTCTGAATAGCAGCTGGCAACTCTAGGCAGCATTTTAGCTTTGCTCATGTAAAAAAAACAGCCCTCACCTCAAAACAAAGGAGAGAGTTTATTCAGAAACCAAATATGAGTCATTTTGGCACAGGAACATAGATTCAGTTTACCTGAAATATCTTGTTCTGATGTAGTAAACATTTTACAGAGGTTTTATAGTAACAGAACAAAGAAAATTATAAATGAAGACCAAATTTGTTCCTGGGAATTGTAACATTCCAACTCTCTAATATCAGTGAAGTTCTAATCAGCCTTGTAGAATGTGTAACAACAGTGTGGCTTTTCCTAAACTGAGGCTTAGGTTAACACTAATATCCCTTTTACCAACAAAGCTGGCCTATTTTTGCTCTACCCATGATGAATAGGGAAGGAAAAGTGTTACTAGTGTTGGAAGACCTTAGTCCTTGAGTGCCAAAGGCTTGGTTTTAGGCTGTGCTGACAGACAGAACCTTCCAGCTCCAATCCCTGAGAATAGGGACCTATGACTACAGACTTTATGGCCAGACCAGTGGCTGCATGTTCTTGGGTTATAAGCTGGGGTAGAGTTTCTAGGTTTTGCACTTAGGTGCTAATGTTAGACTTTTAGGTGGGCCCTGAGTCTTGGGACCTGTGCCTAGCAGCTGTCTGACCAGCAGTATCTTGCCAGCTTGCTGGAGTCAGTAACAGGCCTGTATTTCTTTTCGCTGACTCTTGGCAGCTTTCCGTGTTCTTTCTTTCCGTGTTCTTTCCTTCTTTTCTTCAGTCTGGGCACTCCACTCTCTCATCTTCTACTCCCCATTGTGCTCCTTGTTGTGTGCCCTTCGTAGCTCCCGGGCACTCTGAATCTCTCGTCACATTACCGGCTCAGTCTTCCCAAAAGTAGGCAGAAGGAACTAGGGAGATGGCCTAGTCAGTAAAGTGTGTGCAACATCTGAATTTGATCAGAACCCATGTAAAAAGCAGGGAGTGCCTTGTGCATGCCTCTCATTCCAGTGGTGGGGAGGCACAATCCTGGGGCCTTGCTGGTTAGCCACTCTAGCTAGAAACAGCGAGTTCCATATTCAGTGAGGCATCCTGTCTCAAAACAAGGTAGAAAGCAGGAGGTAAAGGCATCAGATGTTAACTGTGTGTGTGTGTGTATGCATACCCTCTACAGGTGACTTGGAGATAGGTGTGGGAGGAGGAACAAGTGAGAAGAGAACCTGAGAGTCAAGGAAAGAGTGCAGATGTGCTCTTAAGGGAGGAAGTCCAGTCAAGGGGTCCACGGAGCCACTATGTTCTACTGCCACGCACACTTTGCTTGACGGCTTTGCGTGACGGCGGTATTTGAGGCATAAACTTCAAGAAAAGTCAGTCTCCTGCCTCCACATTGTCGCCTGGCACCCCAAACTCAGAGGTAGCCCAGATATGTCCTCATACTTGTGTGCTAGGGGCTCACCAAGATATCATTTTTTTACAACTAGTAAGAGAAAATTCAGACGTTGCTCTCTGACCTTCACCAATGTTCCAAAGTCCTAGTCAAACCCTGGCTTGGAATGTTAAGCCATCCAAACTAATTGCCTCCAGCATTGTGGGTAGGGCACTGAAGCTCACAGAATGAGAAATTTATCCCAGGGCAAGGTCAAGTAAAATCCTCATTCTCAGTCTTGTACTACAGCTGAATCACTCCTAGGAATTAACAAGAGACTGTCTCTACTTCCCCAAAAGATTAGCATAGTGGGCATCTTACCTAGGATGGGCGGGACCTTAATCTGAGTGTGTGTGTGTGTGTGTGTGTGTGTGTGTGTGTGTGTGTGTGTGTGTGTGTGTGAGAGAGAGAGAGAGAGAGAGAGAGAGAGAGAGAGAGAGAGAGAGAGACTGTCTGCAGCATTGAGCATTCTAGATTAAGGAGCATTCTAGATTAAGGAGTCGACATTCAGCATTTGGACTAGCTAGCACTCGGACCAGATCCAGAACTTAGGTGGACTAGGACTCACATTCATGCAGTCCAGACCCCCACCCCCACCACCCGGGCCCAGAGCACTTGGGCCCGGGGGTGCAGCACCAGTCGAAATTCAAGAGTTTGAGCATTCGAGATTCGAGCATTCAACATTGAAGATTTGAGCATTCAGCATTGAGGACTCGAGATTCAAGCCTCTACCCTCCTGGCTGGCGCACCCGCAGCCACATGGGACTCTGGCCAGGACCATGCAGCCTGAACATACTCGGAGCCGTGGGGTGCTGCACCAGTCTAGAGGAGATGGCTGCTGTTTTAGACCTAGTGTGTTTTAGGTGACCTCAGATGTACTTCGACTACTGAGCTGCCAGATTTTTCATTTTTCTCTTTTACAATGATTGTAAAAGCCTCATGTCGTGTTTTGAGAAATACACTCAGACCTTACACCACTCGTGTCTAGTCTGTTTGTCAAAGCCGAATCCTGTGCACACCTGGCCAGAACCCATCGTCCCATGGAACAAGGGACCCCGTAAGAAACCCCAGTCCGTGGCATTCTACCAAATTCAGAAAGGTTGAAAATCCTTCCAGATCTTTGGAAGAAGGAAGTCTGTGGCCAGGAAGGACTGTGACACACACTGATAGAAAACAACACAACTTTTTTTCTTTTAATGATACTGGGCATCTCTGTATATTTCTGCTCCCATTCTGTACCAGGATCTTTAGGTGAGCTCTGTCAGCTGCCATCCTTTCCTCTGAGTCTTGGAACAATGAAGAAGTCACACTCAAGAGATTGGCTCTGGGAGCCTCACTTTGTCAACCAGTGATACCCCCTTGTTTGCAGTTTCTAACTATGACTTCTACTTGTGGTTCACTAACCACAACCAGCTGTAGTCCTAGGATGTGTCTGGAAGAGGACTACTGATAATATGACAAGGGCTGGGGAGGTAACCAGTAGGGAGCATGCTTGCTATGTAAGCATGACAACCTGAGTTCAAAGTCACATGAGTTCAGACACAGTAACACATCTATAACCTCAGCATTCCTGTGCTGAGAGGAGAGGTGGAAACAGGAATTCCCCAGAACTTGAAGGCCAGCTAATGTTAAACAGCATTGAGCAAAAGACCCTCTCTCTCAACATAGAAGGCAAAAATTGACATGTGATGTTGACCTCTGCATGCACTGAATGGTATGCAAGTGTCTGCACTCAACATTGCATGAACAATGTACACGCATACACAATAACATACCATGGGTGAGGGATGTGGCTTAGTTGGTAGAGTCTTTGCAAAAACTGGACATAATGGTCACACATCTATAATCCCAGCATTCAGGTAGTGTAGGTAGGAGGATCAAGAGTTCAAGGTCATATTCTGCTGAGGAGGGAGTTTCCGGCTACAGGAGACTCAAAAAATGAGACCCATCATAACAATGGGCAGCAAAAGGTGGTGGAGGACAGGTGAACAGGTCAATGCACTTACCACATGATCTGTCTTGTGTCTGTTCTATGTGAATGATGTCATTCCTGAAAACAATTAGACCACAAGGCCCCTGAGGATGGGGACTTTGTCCTTTTACTCTATGTCTGATGCATACCCCTGAGGCGGCACTAGGGATTTATCTGAGAAATAGGGAAAAGGTAAAAAAAAAAAAACCAAACTGCATGGGCCTCAGGCAGCTTCATCGTGAAGGTACATGTCTATTGATTCAAACAGAGGCTTACTACATAGCCCAGGCAGACATAGAACTCACAATGACCTTCCCCTTGACCATGACACAGATGTGTCATCAAGCCAGTCACTGAGCTATGTGTTGACAGAGTATTAAAGATGGTCATGAGCTCCATGCAGGTGCTTTTGCCTTGGGTTCTATCTTAAAGCTTCTGCTACACACACCCCCCACACACACACACGCACGCACCCCAACTCAAATTCTAAAACTGGACCTAGGACCACAAATATACTCAGCAAGAGCTCTGTCAGCTCCAACCATCCCAGGAATTAATTCTAAGGATTCAGCTCTGCCACTGAGCCACACCCCAGCCCCTCACTGGAGGATTCTAGGCAGGGGCTCTACCACTGAGCCACACCCCAGCCCCTCACTGGGGGATTCTAGGCAGGGGCTCTACCACTGAGCCACACCCCAGCCCCTCACTGGGGGATTCTAGGCAAGTGCTCTATCATAGAATCCTTTCTTCTTTCTTTCTTCCTCTGCACTGGAGCTAGAAACCAGTGTCCTATGTTTGCTAAACAAGCAGCACTCTCCCAAACCTATTTTCTAATGAGAAGACCTGCTGATCTCACAGTGCACAGCACAGCCCCTGAAAATCCCTTGTCCTTTTATGACTGCATAGCTCTGGCTTGGTACTGTGCACCCCTCCTCACTTTGGAAATGTACTCTGGAGTTGAGATTGCCAATTTAACTCATCTAACTCTGGCCATGTGAAACACAGTTTAAATATTTCATAGAACAAAGACAGCAGCTCAACAGAAATATTAATTCTGGAAAGTAACTATACAGTATATAGGAGATGTGTGGTACAGTTTTTCTTCTGATACTTTAAGCAAATGTCCCATGGATGACAAAGGTACTCAGATTCCCAACTGAATTATCAACAGCTAGAAAGTGGGACCACAGAGTGGGAAGAGAGATGGAAAGATAGCCTCATTAAAAAAAAAAAAAAAAAAGATTTATTTATTATATATACTATGTTCTGCCTGCATGAATGCCTGCAGGCCAGAAGAGGGCACTAGAGCTCATTATAAGATGGTTGTGAGCTACCATGTGGTTCCTGGGAATTGAACTCAAGACCTCTGGAAGAGCAGCTAGTGCTCTTAACCTCTGACTCATCTCTCCAGCCCCCACCCCTTTTTGAGACAAGGTATCTCTGTGTAGCCCTGGCTGTCCTGGAACTCACTATGTAGACCATGCTGGCCACAAACTCAGGGAGATCCTGCCTCTGCCTCCCAAGGGCTGGATTAAAGGTGTGTATATCATCACTGCCCCGTTCCTTGCTCCATTTCTTAATTTGGTGATGTCATGTTATCCAAAGTGTGGGGCCTGTTTTAATTCATAATCTGGGTTGAGGATGCCTGACCTCTGTACCAGTGGGGTTCCTGAACCATCTTGTATCTCTCCACAAATTTATCTCACCCTTACTACTGGGAATTGAACCCTCTGTCTTACATAGCCTAGGCAAGCACTCTAGTGCAGACTAAGCCATACCCCAGCCCCTCACTGGGGGACTCTAGGCAGGAGCTCTACCACTGAGCCACACCCCAGCCCCTCACTGGGGGACTCTAGGCAGGAGCTCTACCACTGAGCCACACCTCAGCCTCTCATGGGGGATTCTAGGCAAGGGCTCTACCATTGAGCCACACCCCAGCCCCTCACTGGGGAACTCTAGGCAGGAGCTCTACCACTGAGCCACACCCATGCCACTTATTGAGCAATTTTAGGTAGAGGATCTATCACTGAGACACACTCCTAGCTCTTACTTTATGTTTTTTATTTTAATACATGGCCTTACCGTGTAGTCTGGGATGACCTTAAAATGATGATTTTCCTGCCTCAGCCTGCTTGCTGTGCTCTAGACTGGCATGCCTGCACCACCTCACCTAGTTATTTCATGTCTTGAGTCTCCAGCAGTAATGGATTTGTGCCCACTTGAAGCTGACAACTGTCCATCCAAAAACTGTGTGACTCAGAGATACAAAATTAGAAAAGAAAAATGAGATCCAACGAGAGCATGCTAAAGACAGCCCCTGACAGGATGTTTCCAGCTTTCCATCAGAAGGATTCTATTATTGAAGCTGAGCGTGCAGGCCGTGCATTGATTTCCTCTACCCACGGGGGTCACCTCCTCTCAGCATGCAGGGCAGTCGCCAACAGGAAACGGATCCACAAGCTCCTCCTCCCATCCTGAGGATCTTTGGCCCCAGGCCAAAGCTGAGGCCTCCAAAGAGAAGCTCAGCCCCTCACACTGACAGTTGTGGAGGAGTTTCTCAGGGCAATCGAATAGCAATGGAGCACAAATAGGACAGAGCAGGGGGAACAGCGGGTGCAAACCCATGCAAGTGGACGATCTGAGGAAGCTAAAGAAAGCCTACAGCCTAGGTAGCATGGGCTCCAATGCTGACTTCTTAGTTTCTGCACACAGTGACATCAGGGCAGGGGGAATGAGCATCCTCCAGCTGCCACTGCCACTGCCACTTGTCTGTCCAAAACAACACTGGTATAAAAGGCTAAGCTGTGCAGCAGCCTTCCAGCAGTATTCCATCTCTCACGCTGCCCTCTCCTCTCTTCCCTGCCCCTTCTCTCAGCCCAGTTCATTGGAAATGCCAGTCACAGTGTTCAAGTGCCACAGCAAAGACCATGGTCTGACTCAATGGTTGTAACTTCGGATTCTCCCGTGTTCTTTCCTTTACTTGGGGACCTAGAGCCTTGTATATGGCAAGTAGATGTTGCTCTACCACTGAGCCACGCCCCCAGCCCCTCACTGGGGGATTCTAGGCAGATGTGCTACCACTGAGCCACACCCCAGCCCCTCACTGGGGGATTCTAGGCAGGGGCTCTACCACTGAGCCACACCCCAGCCCCTCACTGGGGGATTCTAGGCAGATGTGCTACCATTGAGTCACAACCCATGCTTCAGTTTCTGTCTTTAAGACAGGGTCTTGCTATGTAGCCCTGACTTTCCTAGAAACTCACCGTGTAGATCAGACTCACCTTGAACTCTTGAGCAAGCCTTGTGCCTCTAGGTGTGTGCCACAATTCTCATCTTTCTTTGTTTACATCTTAATTTTCAGACAGGGTCTCACTGAATTGTTCAAACTCACTGCGTATCCTGGGATGGCCTTCAACTCATGATCCTCCTACTTCAGCTTTCAGAGTATCCAGAACCACAAGCCATCAGGCTAGTCCAAAATATCGTTCTGCATTTCAAGTTCTGATCTGGGCCTCAGCTGTCCCCTGCCTTAGGAATTGTAGCTGTCTCCCTGGGAGGGAACAGTGGGAACCTCCCCCTTGCCGATCAGCAATACTGTGAAGTCATCCCTTTGTTTCCAGCTCTGTTGGGTCCTGGGGCTTCTGAATTAGTAATAACCCACCCAATTTGCCAGTGACTGTCTGTGCATTCCCACCTAGGCTCACTGCTCTACCCCTCCAGTCTTGGCATTAAATATTGAAGCCCTGGGCCCCGACGGCTCCATTTTGAAGCAGCCGAGTTTCGGTGGATCAACCCACACCGTTGGCTGCTGGTGTGGTTCATTATTTTCATCTGTGCTTGTTGGCTGGGGATACAACATTGTCTCCTCTCCGCTCCACTGGTACTGGTTTGAAATTGAAAGGGAATTGATTTCTGGGGCCTCCGAGAGGAGATCTTGTCACTTCCAGCTGCTACACCCACAAAGGGCACTGACTGACCTGGTGATTTTGAGGTGCACCTCGCTCCCTTCGAGGCAGGGGAGGTTTGGGGGTCAGCCAATACCCAATACCTACTTCATATGACAAACATACTTCCCTGAGTACTGTTAGTGGGAAGAGAGAAAAGTACACAATTGTTAATTTTTAAGCTTCCCAGAAAGTAAAGATATAATGGATGGATGGGTGGGTGGACAAATGGGCAAATGGATGCACACATGTGTGAGAGATGGATAGATGACAGATGGATGGATATATACATGAGTATATGTAGATGATAGATGATAAGTAGTACATGCTGATAGATAAATACATGCTGATAGGTAGATAGATAGATGCTGTTAGATAAATAGATACTGTTAGATAGATGCTGATAAATAATAGATGATGCAGATGGATAGATACATAAACAGATGCATAGATGGATGATAGATGTATACATTGATAGGTAGATGGACTGACCATATACAGAGAAAGAGAGAGAGAGAGAGAGAGAGAGAGAGAGAGAGAGAGAGAGAGAAGAGAGCCTCTGTGAAACAGAGTCCAGGGTGGGCAGGAAGGGGATGGGACCAGGTAGAATATGGAGCTGTGCAGAAGAGACAAGACGCTGTTCAGAGAAGCTGCCCACAAGAGGCGTGTGAGTCAGGAGGAGTCCTTATCATGACCCAGAGGGGTGGGAGTCCTCCAAAGACCCCAACCTCTCCAGCAAGCTCAGCTGAAGCCAGCAGTCAGCATCACCTGAAAAGCCATTGATGTGAACAGCTCTAAAATATTTATGTCTGGCTTTTGTGCACAAATGCACAAGAATGTGTGTTGCAGGTCCATGTGTGCAGAGGCCATAGGTGGACTTTTGGGTGTTCTTCAATTGCTCTGCACTTTTTTTTTTTTTTTTTTTTTGAGACAGGGTCTCTGTCAACCTGGAGCTTACTGATTATTTAGGAAGGCTGACTAGTGAGCTTCAAAGATCCTCCTGTCTCTGCAACCCCAGCTTTAAAAAAAACATGCTGGGGCTGCAGAGATGGCTCAGTAGTAAAAGAGCACTGATTGCTTTTCCAGAGGTCCTGAGTTCAGTTCTCAGCAACCACATGGTGTCTCACAACCATCTGTAATGGGATCCAATGTCTCTTCTGGTGTGTCTAAAGACAGCAACAGTGTACTCACATACATAAAATAAATAAATAAATCTTTAAAAACAAAAAACAAAAATGTGCTGTTGGGTATCAAACTCGGGGCTTCATGTGGTAACAGCCAGCACTTCACTAACTGAGCCACCTCCCCAGCCTTTGTTTATCTAGTTATGTACTCATTTATTTGAGGCAGTATCTCACTCTGTAGCCAAAGCTAACCTGAAACTCATTACGTAGCCCTGGTTGGAGTCACACGAGTGGCAATCCTCCTGCCTCAGCCACCAGAATGCCGCAATTATGTGTATGTGTCATGAAGCCTGGGGACCCTGGGATCTCTGAGGAAAGCACGGGCCTCTGTCTGAGGGCAGAGACGCCAGAAAGATTTGCTCCTCAGCTGGGACAGGATGCTCAGTTCATCTCAGAGTCGTCCATGCTCCTGTGCCAAGCCTCACACCAAGGTGATGTCTGACTGGACCTGGGTGGGTCCTGCGGCCCTGGTGCCACCTGGATCAGACCTACAGCCATGCTAGAAGAGGAGGAAGCAGGGAGGAGTAAAGCTGGTTTCAAGAGGAGGAAGGCAGAGGGAGGCAGGTGCAGACCTCCTGGGCTGCAGGCCCTGCCAGCCCCGGAGGCTCCCCTGACTGAGCTTTGGAAAGTTCTCCCATGTCCCCCACTGCCAGCCACTAAGCAGTGACAACAGATACTAATTGTGGCCATAAATTACCAAGCCCTGCCTTGCGGGCCTCTGGGTCAGAAACAAAAAGGGAGCTCCCAGGATCACCTGCCAGGAGAAGGAAGGCTCTGCTCTCTTTGCTTGCCTAGCTCCTCCTCACCCTTTGGGACATGGAAAACTCTTCTGACCAGTAAAGTGTAAGATCTTAGTCAACTGCCAAGTGACTGCATTATGCTTTTGTACTGGAGATGATACCAAAAGCTTTGGTATAAGACGTGTGTGCGTGTGTGTGTGTGTGTGTGTGTGTGTGTGTGTGTGTGTGTATGTGTGTGTGTGTGTGTATGCATATATGTATATGACAAATGTTCTATCACTGAGCCACACCCCTAGCCCCTCACTTGGGGATTCTAAGCATGTGTTCTGCTACTGAGCTATACCTACTGAGCTGGAGCCCCTCACTTGGGGGATTCAGGCAAATGATCTATTGGTGGCCCATGCCCCCAGCCCAGTTATATGGTCATTAGCTGTAGCCCGCGTGGTCCTCTCGCCGGGAAGAAGACACGCGGACACTCTAGGTTCCTTCTGCAGCAACTGTTTATTTGTCTCCATCCATAGTGAAAAAAAGGGTCGAACCCAAAATCCGCACTGCTTATATACACCACAGTGCAGGGTATCTGCCCACAGCGTGGTGTGTCTGCTCATGATTGGCTGTTCGCTCATTACCCTACGTAACGCCCCAGGATGGGCTGTGACATGACGTCTTTTCACCCTACGCACATGCGCCAACAGTTCTCTATGTACATGTGCAAACAGTTGTCCACTAGGAGTTAACAGCGGAAGTAGGCGCCATCTTGCCATGGCGAATGCCTCTCAAGATTCACGGCTCCCAACAATTAGCCAAATATGCAGGGACAAAGCCTTTCAGAGCTACTGTTAATCTGATATGCAGCCAACTCCAGGCAGGGTGGATGCAGTAATGGCTGCCATCCTCAGTGATGGTGAATCGAATTCTATGGGCTCCCTGGTAATGACATTTCTGGTTTAGGTGTCTGGGGTGGAGCATTATCTGCCTGGGTCAACATGGACGAAGTATGTCCCTTATCACCTACACAGCAACCTTCCGTGTGTCTCCGACACTTAACTCTTGCCTTTAAGCACACGAGTGCCCCTGCTCCCTCCGTGTCAGTCACAACGGTTGTCACTGGCTCCCCACGCCAAGCACCTCCCGTCAGCTGCACAGAACACTCATTAGAACCCCTGGGACTGAAATCCATTCCTGTTAAGTCCAGGCAGGGGAGGAGGACAGAAGATGCCAGGACGCCTAAGAAGACAGGGCATCACATTTCCCAGACGCAAACAGATCCAGGCGGAGGGAGAGAGGCGCTCAATAAAAACAGGCACAAATGAGATAAATGAGTCATTCTGCCCGTCTCACTTCAGAGTCGAGTGGGTGGCAGGCACCCGCCTTCCTAACCCCGGGAAGCGGGGTGGGCGTCGCAGGGTGCAGCCTTCTATGCTGTGCATACATTGAGATTGAGCGTCCCGTTCGCAGAGGCCCATTCCTCCCCATTTGCCTGATGCTTCCCTTTACAGGAGAGGCATAAAACTCCTTTAAGACTCTTTACCTGCTCTCTACAATAATAATTGGCAGTTACTCAACTCCCGAGGGTGTCATAAATAACCGCACTGGGAGTCTAGGCTGCCATCATTAGCAAGGACTGGATTGAGCTGGTTTGAAGTCATGCTGACTTAACCTCACTCTGTTCTAACTCTTTATATTTTTATTTTATACGTATGTGTGTGCTTGTCTGTGTGTGCATCGCATGCATGGAGGCGCCTTCAGAAGCCAGGAGAGGGTGACAGAACTCCTTGAATTGGAGTTATAGGGACTTAGGAGCCACCTCAGGTGGATGCCAGGGCCAGAACCCAGGTCTTCTGGGAGATCTGTAAGTGCTCTAACCAGTGATCCACATCTCCTTCCCTTATGATAATTCTTGTCTCTTGGTGGTCTTTTGACTGAAAGGATAAAGTACTTGGTCTCCCACCCCCACCCCTTACTCATAAGAATATATTGCAAGACCCCTGAGTAACTGTCCAAAATGGAGCATAGATAGTATGAAGTTTTAAAGTAGGTTTATTTTTTTTTCCTTCTATATGTACCATTAGGGTTTAGATATAAAAAGTTCCCCCATACACTTCTAGGGGGACACTTAGTGCCCAGCTGGTAGTGCTGTTTTGGGGGGTTGTGGAACCCTCAGGAGGTGAGTAGGACCTCAATGGAGGGAGAGGATGAGGGCCATAGCCAGTGCTGTTACTCCCAGCCCTGTCTGTGAGAAGCGGTGCTCCAAGATCCTGCCACTGTAGACAGAGCTGCACCAGTACTAAAGCTTCCTTACATGATAGCTGGATAGTCCATTGCTATCATGTGCTATTTAAGCTAGTTCAAAGCAAACCATGGGAGTGGGGAGGCCCTCCCTTGTCTCCTCCAAACCCCCATATTCTGCGTCATGCTGGCCTTCTGTCTCCATAATGAGGGCTGTGGGGAACAGCAAAGAACTAAGGGTATTAAAAGGCTGAGTGTGGGGTCAGCTGAATGTCTCAGCCGAGCCTGACAGTCTGAGTTCGATCCCTGGGTTCCACATGATGGGGCGGGGGCACGGGACTGATTCCTGAAAGTTGTCTTTTGACTTCCACACCATGACATGACAAGTACTTTTGTCGCCCCTCTTTCTCCATATAAATAAATAAAAAAACAAACCTGCATCCTTGAAAACAGCTAGAATGTGAACTTTTCCCAACAATCGCTTGTCCATGTTCTAAAAAAGCCTGGGGTGGGACCAAGAAGCCAGAAGCTCATCCGTGGAAGGAAAGCTCCACTGGGAACATCAGCCGAGTGCCTCAACTCCTCCAGTGGATTTCTACTGGATGCTCTATGTCCCCAATTTGGCGCCGTCACTTCCATTTATTCTATCACACTTCTCCAGTCATCTCTGTTGGACATGGTGAGCACCTTACACCATGATCCTTTTCTCTCTATCTGCTGCTTCCTGCCCATTCTTTCAATTGTGCCTGCTGTAAACTTTTTTTATTTGTTTGTTTTGTTTTGTTTTTTGAGACAGGATTTCTCTGTGTAGCCCTGGCTGTCCTGGAACTCACTCAGTAGACCAGGCTGGCCTCGAACTCAGAAATCTGCCTGCTTCTGCCTCCCAAGTGCTGGGATTAAAGGCGTGTGCCACCACTGCCCAGCTCCTGCTGTAAACTTAAAGTCACTCATTCAAAACCAGAAGTGCAGGAGCTGGAGAAATGGCTCTGAGATTAAAAGCTGCTCTTCCACAGAACCCAGATTCAATTCCCAGCACATACATGGTCCTTCACAACTGTGTACCCGGGATCTGACTCCCCCTTCTGGCTTTTGAGAGCATTGCATGCACATTGGTGTACAGACATAGCAGGCAAAAATACCCATACACATTAAAAATTAAAGGAAAAACATTTTAATAAAAAAATGAAAGCAGCCAGGCATGGTGGCACACCTTTTTAATCCCAGAACTCAGGAGGCAGAGGCAGGTGTATCTCTGTGAGTTCGAGGCCAGTCTGGTCTACAAAGCAAGTTCCAGGACACAGAGAAACTCTGTCTTGAGAAAACAAATGAAAAACAAAACAAAAACAAAACAAAACAAAAACAGCAACAACAACAAAAAGCCTGAAATCAAAGCTGCCATAGATCACATTCTCCAGACAAAACACCCCCAAAATGTGAGCCAAAACAAACATTTCACCCCTTAAGTTGTTTTTGCTGGGTAAATGATGACGGCAATGAGGATACAAGCCCACAGACCTTAGCCTGAGACAGAGCCCGATCTGTAAGTTAAGATCCAGAAAAGATTATCCAGAGGACTGCTATGAAATACAACTATGGCAACAACACACTGTGGAAGAAGTTGTGGGAGTATGCCTGCACCAGGACTGAGGCAACCCTTAAAAAAGAAAGCATTTGGGCTGGTGAGATGGCTCAGTGGATAAGAGCACTGACTGTTCTTCCAAAGGTCCTGGGTTCAATTCCCAGCAACCACAAGGTGGATCACAACCATCTGGAGCTCTGACGCCCTCTTCTGGTGTGTCTAAAGACAGCTACAGTGTACTTAGATATAATAATAAATAAATCTTTTTTTTTTTTTTATAAAGTATTTAACTGGGGCCTTGCTTACAATGTCAGAGGCTTTGTCCGGTAGCAGGAGCTGAGATCCCCAAGCTGCAGAAAGAGTGAGCACAGCCTGGTACAGACTTCTGAGACTTGAAGACACCTCCTAATCCTTCTCAAATGGCGCCACTCCCTAATGACTAAGCATTGGAAATTGTGAACCTGTAAGGGCCATTCTCATTCAAATCACGAAAGGATCTTACTGTGTAGTTCCGGCTGGCCTGGAACTCTCTATGTACATTAGGACGGTGTTGGACTCACAGAGATCTGCTTGTCTCTGCCTCCCAAGTGCTGGGAGTAAAGGTGCGCTCCAGCCGCCTCACCCAGCATATATCTTATTGTTGACAGAGAGTGGTCCCCAACAACACTGGTCAGTATGTCCTTTTGTATTTATAAATGCTGTAGTGGGGGAGGGGAGGGAAGCGAGATAACTCATGGGTAAAGGTGCTTACTGTGCAAGCCCAGTAATTGGAGTTTGAACCCCAGAATTTATAGTGGCAGGGGAGAACACACTCCTGGGGTTGTCGTCTGAACACATGAACTCTCTCTTTCAAAACATGTTTTGGGCTGGAGAGATGGCTCAGTGATTAAGAGCACTGACTGCTCTTCCAGAGGTCCTGAGTTCAATTCCCAGCAACCACATGGTGGCTCACAACCATCTGTAATGAGATCTGATGCCCTCTTCTGGTGTGTCTGAAGAAGAAGTACAGTGTACTCATATACATTAAATTAAAATAAATAAATAAATAAATAAAAGCACAGATATTTAAAAAAAAAAAAAAAACCAACATGTTGCTGCATTAACGGTGGTGGTGCATGCTTTTAATCCCAGCACTCAGAAGGCAGAGGTAGATGGATTTCTCTGAGTCTACAGAGTGAGTTCTAGGACAGCCAAGGCTACACAGAGAAACCCCATCTTGAAAAAAACAAATAACAACAACAAAGAACTTATGCCCAGCCCCTTCCTCCCTCCCTCCTGCCCCTCCCTCTCTCTCTCTCTCTCGCCCTCTCTCCCTCTCTCTCTTCTCTCTCTCTCTCCACGTGTGCGCGCACACACACACACACACACACACACATACACACAATGTCTATCTGCTTATACTCTACCTTATCTCATTTTACAGCCTCTCTGTTCACTCTCTGCTCCTGGTTGCTGCTCTCTGCTCTGTTCACTCTCTTCTCCCATTGCTGTGATAGACCTAAAGCAGCTCGGGGAGGAAATGTTTTGTTTTGGCTTTCAACTCCCAGTCCATCATCGAGGGAAGGCAGGGCAGGGAAATGAAGCAGAACCACGGAAGAGCTCTGCTTGTTGGCATGCTCGCATGGCTTGCTCAGCCTGCTTTATTATATGGCCCAGAACCATCTGCCCAGGGACAGCACTGCCCAAAGCAGGCTGGGCCCTCCCCCATCAATCATTGATCAAGACAATGTCCCACAGACTTGTCTACAGGCCAAGCTGATAGAGACCATTTCTCAGTTGAGGGTCCCTCTTTCACGATGGTTCTAATTTATGTAAAGTTGACAACAGAACTAACTAGCACATTATATATATATATACACACACACAGCACACACACATATATACACACACACATATATTCACATATAATACACATAAATACATACACACATAAACATCCATATGAACCTATACATACATATATACATATAGAATGTATCCCAGGATAGCCTGGACTATTCTAAGTAGCCAAGCTTGACCTTGAGTTCTGATCCCCCTGCCTCTACCTCTGAAGGGCTGGGATTACAGTGTGCACCACTATTCCCAGTTTATACAGTGCTAGAGACAGGAGGTCAGAGATCGTGCCTGCTAGGTCAGCATCCTACCAATTGGGCCACCTCTCAGCCCCACATTTGCTCACTGGCTTCTGGTCCCGCTGTGATCAGAAGGTCTGAAGAATAGAAAGGCAGGAGTGGGCCAGGGCATTGCTTAACTGGTTAGCACCAGACCCAGGAGCTTGAACCCAGACATCTTCAACGACTGAGCAGCTATTCTTACGTGGCAAGGACTCAAGCACTGAGCCATACCTTGGCCCCAAGCAGTGTGGGGTTTTGATTTGGGGATTTTGTTTGTTTTGATATGGGCCGGATGAATTATGTCTGGCACAGTGAAGGTCAGAGGGCAACTGGATAGTTGGCTCTCTCTCTCTCTGCCATGTGGGGAACTCAGTCATCAGCTTGGCGGCAAGTGCCTTTATCCACTGAGCCAGCCCACTGGTTCTAGAGTGTTGCCATTTGTTTTGTGGGTTGTTTTATTATTCCCGTATTTTTATGCTCCTTGGTGTATTGCCTGCATGTACGCCTGTGTAACTCCTGGAACTGGAGTTACAGACTGGTGTGAGCTGCTTGCTATGTGTGTGCTGGGAATTCAACCTGGGTCCTCTGGAAGAGTGCTCTTATCCGCTGAGCCATCTCTCCAGCCCCTTGTTTTGAGTTTTGCGACTAGGTCTCATTCATGTAACCCTGGCTGGCTTTGAACTTCTGATTATCCTGACTCAACCTGACTCAATCACTTGAATTCTAGGATTATAGGGGTATGTTACCACGCTCTGCTGAAAGGTATGTGTGTTTATACTAGTACGCATGTGCATTACTGTGTGTGTGTGTGTGTGTGTGTGTTTGTGTGTGTGTGTGTGTGTGTGTGTAAGCCAGAGGTCAACCACTGGTATCTTCTTTGGCCATTCTCCACCTTAGTGTCTGAGATTAGGGTTATTCATAGACCTGAGGCTCACCCATTCATTCACTTAGCATTCCAAGCCTTCAGACCTCAAGGACCCGCCTGTCTCTGCCTCCCAAAGGTTGGAATGACAAGCTTGCACAACATCACTTTTTTCCATTAAAAAATGCAATGTCACTCAGGTCCTCGTGCTGTGTAACAAACATCACATTGATTGATATTCTTCTTGGTCCCTCAACGTGTCTTTAAGGAAGTACTCTCTGCTCCTGCAGGCCAGCATCCACTACTGCTCATCTCTGCTGAGAAGAAGCAGCCCTCCCTGAGAACAGAGCAGGGTCTTGTGTGCAAGGCCATATCGCTCTGCTTATCTCTAGTAATATCGCCAATCATGCTCTCCACTCCAGCATGAGAGGCCTCTGGGTCCAGCGGCTCCAGCTTATGCAGATGGTCCCAAGCTGAAGAGGGTTCAGCCCAGGCCTGCTAGTCTACAGACGGACCTGGGGCAGCAGCTGTGACATCATCAGTCCTGGAGAGGGAGACTGATGTACTGGCTCTGCACATCATGCTTCTGCCTCATGGAGCTGCCACTCTCG
The DNA here is from genome assembly GCF_008632895.1 of Mastomys coucha. Taxonomy (NCBI): domain Eukaryota; kingdom Metazoa; phylum Chordata; class Mammalia; order Rodentia; family Muridae; genus Mastomys; species Mastomys coucha. The sequence goes on from NW_022196905.1 coordinate 133,766,935, forward strand.
AGTCAGCTGTGCCAGCTCTGGAGTCACCAGCATCACAGACAGACTGGCAGCCTCTGGTCACTTGATCTAATGTGATGGTTAATAATCGATTGTTAACTCGACGGGATCTAGAATCACCTAGGGGACAAAATAAATGTTCCTTAATGAAATGTCATCAGCAGCCACCACCTGGAACTCCAGCTGCCACCCCTTCCTGACCCCTACATGGAGTTGGGTTCTAGAGTATACAGGTGATGAGAGGGTGACGGGGTGGAGACTCCAGGGAAGCAGCTCTCATGACTTGCCCTCCACCTTGGGTGAGCTTTTGGTACACCAGCAGCCTTTGAGTGCAACCATGAAGGCCCAGGTTTAGATCCCCAGCACTCGTGGCCAGGAGAGATGGCTCAGCAGCTAGGACCACTTGCTGCTCTTGCAGCGGACATGTGTTTAATTTCCTGAACCCATATGGTGGCTTAGTCACCTGTAGCTCCAGCTCTAGCTCTGGGGGATCTGATGACACCTTCTGAGTCCACAGGTGTCTGCCCAACATTTTACACACGGATTCTTGGATCCTGTGAGTCTGAGGGATCCTCCCATCTCTGCCTCCCCAGCCCTGGGATCAAGTCTGTGTTTTGCCAGCATCAAGTTTTTTTGATATGGATTCTGACATGGATGGGACTCAGGTCCTCACGCAGTCTCTTTGGCCCATTAAACTCATATCTTGTGTATGGCTGGTTTCTTCCCAAAGAGAATGAGGTGCAGGGGCTAGGGAGTTGGCTCGATGGTTAAAGCACTTACCATGCAAACATGAGGACCCGAGTTCCAATCCCCAGGACTCGTGGAAACGCTGACTGGGCAGGTCTGTAATTCCCCGTCTTCAAAGGCAAAACTGGGGACTTCCCAGAGAGGGCTGGGTAGGGGGACTAGCCACATGGGTGAGCTTTGGGATAGATTGAGAGACTCTGCCTCAGTGAATAAGGTGCAAAAGTGGTGAAGGGTAATTTCTCTACATCAACCTCAGCCACCACATGCATGCGAGCACACACACACACACACACACACACACACACACACACACACACACATACGGAAAAGAAAAGAGAAGGAATCCAGAAGAGGATGAAAACCTGCAATCTCCTACAGCTGAGTTAATCTCAGTGCCTTGTCAGAAAGAATCCCGCCTGGTCTCTTGGTCCAACCAGACTCTTAGACCGTCAACAATCAAATTGTCAGGAAAAGATTATAATTGCTTAATCGGGGAAGGACAAAGGGTAGAGATGAACTTCCCATCTGTCAATAGTAGCAGAAGCGAGGATTAAAAATTAGTTGGTGGCTTAGCTGATATTTTTAGAATTCCGCCAGTGAGTGACGAGGATTCTAAAAGAGGGAAAGTGAGCCGAGCGCAGCATAATTCGGCAAAGATCACGGTTAGCTTAGTGCCCTTTGTGAAGACGAGATCGCAGGCAGAATGGGAGGATTTATCTGGAAATTGCTTGGCAAGCAGAATTTGATCTGGGACAGGCAAGCCTAGATGAAGACGAGAGAAACGCCGGAGAGCCGTGCTGAAGATTGCCAAAGATACTGTATTTAAGATGGACAATGAGCAATGGGCGTGCTTTGTTGGTCTATGTCTGTGAAGAATTAGGTAATGTGCCCAGTAGAGGTGAGAGGAGAGTAGAATAGAAGAATAAATGCCCAGCGCTGAGCATTTTTGCTGGGCATGGTGGCATCCACCTGGAGGTCAAGCAATGAGCATGCTGAGGTAGAGGGCTTGCAGAGACCCTATCACAAGCATAAGACAAAGGGAGGGCCTAGAGATGTGGCTCCATCAGTAGGATGCTTGCCTAGCATGCCCAAGGCTCTGGGTTCCATCCCCAGCACTCCATGAACCAGGAGCAGGTGCACATATTTAAAACCCCAACACTTTATAGATGGAGGCAGGAGGATCAGTGTTTGAGGCCAGCTTGGGCTATGTGAGACCCCCACCTCAAAAACAACATACAAAAATCCCCAAATCAAAACATCAGTAACAAACCCCAAAGCAGGAGGGAGATGCTTCGAGGGGAAGTCGCTTGCCTTGTAAGCCTGGAGATCTAAGTTCAATACTCTGATGCTGCTGAAATAGCTGACCTGGTGGTGAATGCTTATAATACCAGGGTAGATCCCTGGAGCTCATCGGTCAGCTGGGGTAACCAAATCAGTAAAGCTGCAGGTCCAGTGAGAGACTCTGTCTCAAAAAGGTTGACATTGCCTGAGACAGGACACTGGAGGATGCCCTCTGTCCTCCAATATACACATGAACACATATGCATGAACCTCTCCCAACACACACCCTCACATACACAATCACATACACACACTCACATATACAACTACACACATACACACAATACACACCCTCACATACACAATCACATACACACACTCACATATACAACTACACACATACACACAACACATACCCTCACATACACAATCACACACACACTCACATACACAACCACACACACATTCACATACACAATCACACAAATACACTCACATACACAACCACATACACACTCACATACACAATCACACACACTCACATACACAATCACACACAACCACATACACAACCACACACATACATACACAATCACACAAATACACTCACATACACAATCACACACACACACTCACATACACAACCACACACACATTTACATACACAACCACACACAGCCACATACACAATGACACAAACATACTCACATACACAATCACACACACACTCACTCACATACACACTCACACAAACACACACGCACACACTATCACCAGCAGAAGGCCACACCTAGTTAGCAGCCTATATAAAGGGCATGGAAGAAGGAAGCTGGCTCTCTTAGCCTGCTTGCCCTCACTCTTGCTGGCAAGTCCATTCCTCCACTGGCATTACAGCCTGTGTCTTCAGGATCCATGCCCAACGGAGGCATCCAGCACTGTGAATTGAACAACTATTGGATTCTTAGGCTTTGCATTGGTAGACAGCCATTGTTGGATTAGCTGGATCACAGCCTGTAAAACATTCTAAAAAATCCCATATATGTTATATATTACACATATGTACACACACACACACACACACACATACACACACACACATTCTATAAGCTTTGTTCTCCTAGAGCAGTGGTTCTCAACCTTCCTAATGCTGCAGCCCTTGAATACAGTTCCTCATGTTGTGGGGACCCTGGCCATAAAATTATTTTCGTTGCTACTTCCTAACTGTAATTTTGCTGTTATGAACCCCAATGTGAATATCTGTGAATATCTGTGTTTTCCGATGGTCTTAGGCAACCCCTGTAAAATCCTCCCAAAGGGGTCGAGACCCACAGTTTCTAGAGAACATGTTCAGAAGATTCCTGACTAATACAACCCATGTAGCAAGTATCAGTACCTCATTTCTTTTTCCCACTGAGTAATATTCCTATTTAGTGATACTGTACCTTATTTATTCATTTATCACTCTATGGGTAGAACTTTTTAAAAGTATTTTCATATTAGTCAAAAAGTAGAAATGAACCAATCAATAAATATTTCTTATGTAGGGGGAGTTCAAATTTTGAGACAGAGTCTCACCATGCAGTCCAGGCTAGCCTTGAACTCAGCATTTTCTTTGTCAGCCTCCAGAGTGCTGGGAATGCAGGGCTTTGGGCCACAACAACCATTCAATAGATATTTTCTGAGTGAATGCATTGGTCTGAAGTTAGAGGCATGGGTCAGAGTCTCTGGCGAGCCTGAGCTCTGTTTTCTAATGGCCCTGGTGAATTTGCTTAAGGCAGGAAATCAGCCGCTTTCTATTGGGCGTATTCCCTTATTGCCAGGCCAGGCTCAGAGCAATGAAGCTTCTGCAGGCCAAAAATTGTCCCACTCGGCCCTTGCAGTGTCTCCTGAATGAGAGATTGTGGCGGTCAGGAGACCAGAGGTGACCACACCCACTGATTCAGAAATACCCCGTGGGTAATAGCACTGGCCTGTCATCTTAGCATTAAGGAAGTTGAGGCAGGAGGATTGCATATATGAAGCTAGCCCGGACCATAATATAAAATATGGTTTGGAGATATGGCTCGGTGGTTAAAAGCACTGGTTGCTCTTCCAGAGGACCCAGGTTTGATTCCCAGCACCCTCATAGTGCCTGATAACCTTCTGCAACTCCAAGTCCCTCTTTTGATCTCCACAGGCATGTACGTGGTAAGCAAAACACATGCGTGCATAAAATTATTTTTTACTTAAAAAGCAAAATTTAAAAATCCCGAAACAGCTAGTAGGCTGTTGAAGCTCGCCTTTTTGGATAAATCCTGAGGTATAAACTACTCATTTCCGGGGAGCCAGCCCTGATTGTCTTTTTCTGTGGTTCTTTCTGCCTCTACTCGTGGTGGAAAGCCTTCAGAGAAACACACAGTTCGCGCCACCGAGCTTCTAAACCACCTCGCGCCTGCCACCTAGTGGCCAGAGACTGGCAGGACACGGGTTCATATGACTAGCGAGGAGTCTAGCGGGCAGGGCAGGGCAGTAGGGCTGCTAATCTCGGGCGCCCAGAGCAAGGTCTCAACTTCCTCTGCAGCAGCCAGAGTCACCTTCCACCAGGCTACTTCGGAGCCCAGAGGGAGTTTTGCAAGGGCATGAAGGGTTCCCAACCGCAGGTTAGTTGGTCATCAGAATGACTGCTGACTCCTTCCCACTCCTACCTACTTCCCCTCCTCTCCCTTCCCTTCAGTTCCCACCGTTTGAACTCTGCTCTCTGAGCCCTGTGTGCTAATCGCCCCCCTTGGGCATAGCTACAGGTGGTTGCTGGAGGCCGCCCTGATATTGGAAGCCAGCAATCAACCGCTCAACGGTGTCTCCCGAGAGCACGGAGCATGGGAGGCTGGCCCTGGGCTATGAGGGATGATGCCTGTCCCTGGTGAGCTGGCATTCTCGCTGTGGAGAGGCAGATAATGCTGTCATCTTAAGGAGCCTTAATTCACAGTGAACCCTGGTCTGCCTCAGTTTCCCTGCCAGGAACCTGAGATAATAAAGCCCCTCCATATGATGTTGTCCCCTTGGTGTGCATGCGCGCACGTGTGTACCTTCCTAGCCCCATCCAAGGAGCTTTACTATGTCCAGGTCTGGTGGACTTGACCTAGTCTCTGTCACCCCTAACCCTAGCCCAGCAAACCTGCAGAAGGGTGGATGCCTTCTGCCTCTGGGTGGAAGGGGCAAGGCCCCTCAAATTGGCAGAAGCATCTGGAGCCTCCATTTGAGACAAGAATAATTTGAACTAAGGGGTCTGCCTGGCAGCATAGGCTTTCACCCCCAACAGTTTGCCAAGCTGTGGCAGGAGCATGGAAAGCTCAAGGCTGGGCTGGGATACAGAGTGACTTCAATGCCAGTCTGGGCAATGGATAGAAACCCTGTCTCAAAAAGTAAAACAGGGCTGGGGTGTGACTCATCAATGGAAAGTGTGTGTAGAATCCCTCAGTGGTGGCTGGGGGTGTGACTCAGTGATAGATCACCTGCCTAGAACCCCCAGTGAGGGGCTAGGGGGTTGAGTCTCAGTGGTAGAGCCCCTGCCTAGAATCCCCCAGTGAGGGGCTGGGGTGTGGCTCAGTGGTAGAGCCCCTGCCTAGAATCCCTCAGTGAGAGGCTGGGGGTGTGGCTTAGTTGATAGAGCCCTTTAGAACAGGAGGGGTTGGGGTGTGGCTCAGTGATCCATTATTCTAGCATGCTCTATAACCTGCATGTGCTTTGGCACCTGTTCCTGCCACAGCCCCCTCAGGTCTTTGTCTCTTGTCCTTAAAAGCGTCGAAGGAAAACATTTTCATCAGGTGCTCTTAACAGTTAGAGAAGGGGTCAGACCCAGTGTCCCAGGCATCTGCTTTTGTCCCTGGCAGAGTGTTTCTCTGACACTTCACTTTAGCGACTGAATTCTTAAGTGAGAATCAACCTCCCAAATTAAGTCTCTAATTCCCAAGCAAGCCAAGCAGCTATTTTTCTTGCAAATCTTGCATGAACATAATTTAATAGAAGATACAAACTAATAAAATAAGCCCATATATTAGGTCCTCTTCACAATAAAGAAAACAGACGATCTAAGAGACGAACGGGCAGCGTTTCAGCCCAGGGAGAAAGAAAATAAAATAGAAATAAGATGTAAGTTCCATCCGGTGTGTAAATAACTTTAAAGAGAAATAATAAAGATGGCGTCCACTGCTTTTAATGTATTGGGGGGATTATTTAATTGCAGGGTAATAAGAGGTGGCTATGCTTCATAGAAGCTTTACACCGGAGACTAACTTTGTTATTATTGTGGTTGGTGGCTTTACCTTGAGACTGGGCTTCCCTAAATTTCCTAGACTGACATTACACTTCTAATCCTCTGCCTTCAGCCAAACTACTGGGGCTACAGACTGCGCCACCATGCCCGGCTTCTAAGTTGCCCCTCCTTCCTTCCTCTTTTCTCTTTTTCTTTTTGTGGAGTTAGAAATGGAGCCCATTGCTTACTCTGACACACTCTAAAGCCCAGGATGGACTCGGATTCATGATCCCCCTGCCTCAGCCTCCTGAATAACTGGGACACCACCACCGGCTTCATTTCTTCTATTTCTTTTACTTTGGTTTTGATTTTTATATTGCATTTATTGTTTGTTTGGGTTTTTGGGGGGCTGGGGGAAGGATAGGGTCTCTCTAGTAGACCAGGATAGCCTTGAACTCACAGAGATCCACCTGCCTCTTCCTCCCAACTGCTGGGATTAAATGCATATGTCACCATATCTGGCTATTTTATTTATGTATTATTGTCTGTATGTGTGTGTGTGGTATGTAGTAGAGGGGATAAGAGGTGCCTTGGTGTGCATCTGGAGGTCAGAAGACAACTTTATGTGGATCCCGGGATTTGAACTCAGGGTGTTAGTCTTGCTCATCGTGTTATCTTGTGAGTTATCTCCTTGACACTTTAGTGTTTTTTGAATCAGGGTCCGCTGTGGTGGTTTGAATAAGAATGGACCCACTGAGCTGAGCATGATGGTGGGTGGCTTAATCTTAGCATTTAAGAGGCAGAGGCAGGCATATTTCTGAGCTTGAGGACAAACTATTCTACAGAGATTGTTCTAAGATAGCCAGGGCTACACATTAAAACCCTATCTTGAAAAATGAAAGATGGAGCCGGACGGTGGTGGCGCATGCCTTTAATCCCAGCACTTGGGAGGCAGAGGCAGGCGGATTTCTGAGTTGGAGGCCAGCCTGGTCTACAGAGTGAGTTCCAGGACAGCCAAGGCTACACAGAGAAACCCTGTCTTGAAAAAAATTTAAAAAAATAAAAAAATAAAAAATAAAAGAAAAAAAGAAAGAAAGAAAGAAAGAAAATGAAAAATGAAAGATGGGCTGGAGAGAGGGCTCAGCATTTAAGAGCACTGATTGCTCTTCCAGAGGTCCAGAGTCCAATTCCCAGCAACCATGTGGTGGCTCACAACCATCTGTAATGGGATCTGATGCCCTCTTCTGGTGTGTCTGAAGACAGCGACAGTGTACTCACATACATGAAATAAATAAATCTTAAAAAAAAACAAACCATAGATAGATAATAGATAGATAGATAGATAGATAGATAGATAGATAGATAGATAGATAGATAAATGGTGGCATTGTTGGAGGAAGTGTGTCACTGGAGTCAGGCTTTGAGTTGTCAAATGCTCAAGCCAGACCCAGTGTCTCTCTTTTCCTGTTGATCCAGATGTGAAACTCTCAATTCCTTCTCCAGCACCATACCTTTCTACATGGCACCATGCTTCCTACCATGATGACAACAGACTGAACTTCAAAAACTGTAAGCCAGCCCTGATATTAATTTTTTTTTATAAGAGTTGCCATGGTCCTGGTGTCTCTTCACAGCAATAGAAACTCAAAGATATCCTCACTATATACCCCAGTTTGCCTGGAATGCAAGGCAAACTTTTATCATACTGGGTCACAGGCATGAGCCACCACCCCTAGCTCCTACCTTCATTTCTTTCTTGTTTCTTTTTCTTTTTCTTTCTTTACTTCTTTTTTTCTTTTCTCTCCTCCTCCTCCTCCTCCTCCTTCTTCAAGACAGGGTTTCTCTGTGTAGCCTGGAAAGACCTGGAACTCACTCTGTAAACTAGGCTGGCCTTGAACTTCAGAGATCCTCCTACCTCTGCCTCTTGAGTGCTGGGATCAGAGGCATGCATCACCATGGTCCACTACCTTCACTTCTTAAGAAAGACACAAAAATAATCCCAGCACTTTGGGGGCAGAGGCAGGAAGATCTCTGTGTGTTAGAGGCTAGCCTCATCTACAGAATGAGTTCCAGGACATCCAGGCCTATATAGTGACACCCTGTCTTAAAAAAAAAAAAAAAGACACAATACCAAATATAGTGTTGAATTTGTAAGATTCTAGAGATGCACATGGATTTATGTGTGAGTGTGCTGAAGATTCCAGAAAAACAGATTGCTCTCCAGCTGAAAGTGGTCCGTGTTCTTTAAAACTCTTCCCTTGGCTGGGCATCATGGTAAATACCTGAAATCTCAGCTCAGAGGAAGCAGAGGCAGGAGGATGGGCAGTTTGAGTCAGCCTGGGCTACATAGTGAGTTCTAGGTCAACCTGGATTGCATAGTGAGTTCAGATCCAGCCTGAGCCACACAGTAATTTAGAAGCCAGCCTGGACTACACAGTGAGTTTCAACCCAGCTTAGCCTACAAAGTGAGACCCTGCCTCAACAAATTAGTGAAAAAGTAAACTGCTGTCTGCCGGGCAGTGGCACACGCCTTTAATCCCAGCACTTGAGAGGCAGAGGCAGGCGGATGTCTGAGTTCAAGGCCAGCCTGGTCTACAGAGTGAGTTCCAGGACAGCCAGGGCCACACAGAAAAACCCTGTCTCAAAAAACCAAAAAAAAAAAAAAAAAAAAGTAAAGCGCTGTCTTCTTCCAAAGCCCCGTGAGGCAGATTACTGTTTAGCAATAAGGAGGCAGAGTTTTCATACACGGGTAAGATGAGTCTCAGGAGGGTTGCGTGGAGTGGAAAGAAGCCAACCCCAAGAGGCTCATACACCATGAGGCCTTGCTTATGTAATGACCTTGCAATGAGAAGATTGCAGACACACGGGACAGGTTGGGGTTCGGGGGCCACAGCATGGTGCAGGGACAGCGGGGGCGGGGCATGAGTATATGCTTAGGGGTCCTCAGGGTGGTGGTAACCACGTCTAGCGGAACTGGGTGTGCAGGTATAAACGCAGACACGCATCCAGAACCAGCAAGCTGAGGAAGCTTGGAACCGTAGTAGAGAGCCTCTGGGGCTCAGACATGGTTCCTTGAGACACTGCTGCTCAAGACAGCTGGGAGCTCCCTCCACTGCTTGTTAGAATTGTGAATTTATCATTCTCCACAATGGAGTCTCATCTTAGTTTTGAGACAGAGCTTTGCTATATCATAGCCCAGGTTGGCCTCAGACTCAGTCTTCTGCCTCAGCCTTCTGGGCACCTGCACACCATGCCTGCCTGCTTCCATCTAGACTCTGACCTACACGGACCCATTAGGAAGCTTCATGCAGGAGGAAGGCGACATCTTGTTTTGTTTTGAGTGCAGTAGCTGAGGATGCCTTTCCCACCTGGACCATTCGAGGGCTGTATGATCCTGGTGTCTGGTTGTAACCTCTTGATTTATGAGATGGGACTCCACCATGTCCTGGTTGCACACTCTGGAAACTTCCAGCTCCTGCTTTGCCAAGGTTAACCCAGTGTCAGCACAGCCGCCTCTGAGGCTGCTGTCCAGCATCCAAGCTTGGGTGTGCTGAAGTCATTGTGCAAAAATACTAACTGGAAAGAGTGGTGGGTTTGGTCTTGGGGCTGCATTACTGAAGTCTGGGCTCTGGTTGTAGCTGGTGTTCTTTCTGTCTCTGTTTATGTCTCCCTCTGTCTCTCTGTCTCTGTCTCTCTGTCTCTCTCTCTCTGACACCCCAGCCTCAGAGAAACCGTGTATGAACTCTTCAGAGCTGGGTGCCATAGGGTGGCACTGTTTCCTAGCCATAGGTCTTGCTTCTCAGAGTGTCACTGGTGCCTCGTATGCCTGGGTGGTTGGGTGGGAGGCTTCCTCGACAGCACTCAGAAAGTGTTCGCTGGAACACTCCAGAGCTCTCAGTGAAGACGCCCTGCTGCTATGGTTGTTTTTGTTTTTGTTTTTACCATCGATGAACTGGCTAGAGAAACGTCTCACCTGGCCAGTTTCTTGGATGCGTGTTTTGGAAATGGAGGCTGGGGAAGTGAAAAACCAAACTGAATCCCTAGGGTTCTCCAGTGAGTCAGAGATCCCTGGTGGCCACGGCACCTGTGTGTACAAAGGGTGATGGGCACGGTCACGAGGCTAGGCGTGGCCCCAGCCTCACAGAGGCAGTTAGCAGTCTCAGCACCCAGAGGTTCAGGGAAGAGATGGACTCTAGTATATTAATTCATGGAGAGAGCAAATGAGCTTGAAACGTGTTTTGCTTTGCATTTTCTCTGTTCCACACACTTCTAGAAAGAGATATAATCAGATTATTTTTCTTTGTTCCTCCTTCTCCTCTCCACCCCACTCCCTCCTTCTCCAGTCCCTGTCATCACAGCTGGAGCCTCCCACATGCCCTGTCCCATTGGGAAACTGTTTATTATATTATTAAGCTGATGCTTGAGCCGACCTTAGTGGTGAACTCCCTGCATTTGTGAGGCTGAGGCAGGAGGATAGAGAATTCCAGTCCAGCTGCTCTACCACAGAAACCCTGTCTCAAAAAAAAAAAAAAGCCAGACGGTGGTGGCACACGCCTTTAGTCCTAGCACTTGAGAGGTAGAAGCAGGGAGATGTCTGTGCGTTAGAGGCCAGCTTGGCCTACAAAATGAGTTTCAGGACAGCCAGGGCTACACAAAGAGAAAACTTGTCTAAAACAAACAAACAAACAAACATAAATAAATAAATAAAGTGACGAGTTGTAATGGTATGTGCCTAGCAACCCAACAGTCAGGTGGCAGAACCAGACAGAGCTCTGTGAATTTGAATTTGAGTCTAGCCTGGTCTCAGCCTGTAGCAGTTCTGGCTTGCTACATAGTAAGACCCTGTGATGGGGGTGGTGGGGATGATGGTGATGATGATGATGGTGATGATGATGTTTTTATAAGTCAGTGGACTGAGGTGCTCAGTGGATAAAGTGTTTGGGGCATAAATATGGAGGCTCAGAGTCCAGCTGTCCAGCACTCCTGTGGTGGCAGCTTAGCATGGCAGCACACCCTGTAACCCCAGAGCAGGTGGCAGGGACAGGAGGATCCCTGGGGTTTGTTTGCCAGTCTGTGGAGTTAATGGATGAGCTCCAGTTTCAGTGTGAGACTCTTCGTCTTACTTTTCACTGTTCAAACTGCAACTTTTAACTGTAGTTACTTTACAATTTGACTTTACAATTACTTAGTTACTTTTACAATTTAAAACACCGTGACCAAGGTAACTTATAAGTGATAGAGTTAAATGGGGCTTACAGCTTTAGAGGGTGAGTTCCTAATTGTCATGGCAGAGATCAGGGCAGCAGGAAGGCAGGCATGATGCTGGGGCAGTAGTTGAGAGCGTACATCCTGATTCACAAACAGGAAGCAGGGAGAACTAACTGGAATTGACATGTCTTTTGAAACCTCAAAGCCCACCCCCCAGTGACACAACTCTGCTGACAAGGCTACACCTCCTAATCCTTCCCAAACAGTTCCACCTACTGTGGGCCAAGTATTCAGATATATTCTCGTTCAAACCACGGCACCATGTTTCCAAAAACAATCTGGATGAGCCAGGAGAGATGTCTCAGAGGTTAAGAATGCTTCTCCATTCCGTTCCCAGCCCAGCATCCATGTGCCAGCTAACAAGTGTCTTTAATTCCCAGTCCTAGGGATCTGATGCCTCTTCTGACTTCTGCATGCATGTGGTGTATACATGTATACTCAGGCACATATGAGATTAAATTAATTTAAAAAAATAGAGTAGAAAGAGGAAGAAAGAAAAATAAGGCAGAAAGTGATAGATGAAGATAACCCAGTGTCAACTCTGGCTCCAAAGGTGGATGCACACAAGTGTGAACACACACACATACACAAACAGACACACACAATCACACACGCACATACACAAACACACACACACACAAACACAAACACACAAACACACACACACATAAACACACACACACACCCCAGTAGCTCAGTTCGTTTCTGCTGCTCACAAAGATGTGTCACACACATGTCATATGGACACTTGCCTCCAGATGCAAGAGTAAACATCTCTTCTCCATTGCACCGAAACTCCATGTGTCACCTGACACACTCTCACTCCTGGCTTTGAATCAGGACACTCTATTTCGAGCTAAGTGACTATTTTTATTCTCTGTCTGTCCCTAAAACACTAAGTTGCCAGTGATCAGAACCACTGTCCTACGCCCTCAGCCAATCAATAGTCATTAAATTAACCATTAAACCAGCCATTGCGGAATCAATGGAAGAGAGATATGGCAAAGAGTCTCCACAAAAGAGGTTGCATGCTGATTATCTGGAAGAAAAAGCTGCAATATGAGCTCCTTTCAAGAGGGGCTAAAGAATGGGATGTGTGGACACTGATCCTAGCTCTTAGGAGGAGCTTGAGTTTGAAGCCAGCCTGGGCTACAAAGTAAGTCTTTCTCTCCCTCTCTCTCTGTCTCTCTCTCTTTCTGTCTCTGTCTCTCTCTCTCTTTATATATATACGTATGTATACATATATACATATATATATGTATATTTTACATATACATATAACCATACACACACACACATACATGTATGTAGTTTTTTCTGAGACAAGGTTTCTCTTTGTATTCCTAGCTCCCTTGGAATTCACTCTGTACACCAGGCTGGCCTTGTACTCAGAGGTCCTTAGAGATCTGCCTGCCTCTGCCTCCCGGGTCCTGAGATTAAATAGGTGTGCTACCACCATCCAGGGTAAGACTCTATCCTAACCAAACAATAATTAAAAAGATAGGAGGGCTGGAGACATGGCTCAGGGGTTAAGAGCACTGACTGCTCTGCCAGAGGACTGGGATTCAGTTCTCACCACCCACTTAATGATTCACAACTATCTGTAACTCCAGTCCCAAGGCATCAGCCACAGGCGCCATTCACACACACATACACACATACACACATATACACACACATACAGACACACACACACATACACACATACACACACACATACACACACATACACAGACACATACACACACATACACAGCCACATACACACACACATGCACACACATACACACACATGCACACACACACACATGCACACACATACACACACATGCACACACACACACACACTTTTTTCTTTCTGACAGGGTCTTACATAGTCCAAGCTGGCCTTGAGCTCACCACATACCACATAGCAGAGGGTGACCCTGACTTTCTGATCTCTCCTTGCTTCCATCTTGGAATGGGTATGCACCACACCCTGTTTATGTGATGATAACAAGGGTCTGTCAGACATGCTCAATGAACTCTTACCAACTGAGCCCCAGCCTTAGCCCAGGGCAAGGTCTTCACCATAGCTTCGGAATTTGATTAGAGGAAGGACTTCTCACCCACCCCAGAGCTACAGCTAGTGTTCTGAAACGCTAGGAGAAAGCCTTGTAATGAGGGTGGATTAGAATCACCATAAATATTCATAGGGGAATTGCAGCTTCCACCTTCCCTATTTGCAAGACACAAGACTTCTTCCACCAAGCCAAAAATGCACCCTAAGACTCACTGACCATGTCTATTTTATAGGGGCAAAGGTAGTAATACTTTTCTATTTTTTTTATTTCATTAATTTTTAAATTATATTTTTGCATTTTCAAGGTAAGTGGCATGCACCATGTCAAATGTGGGGGTCAGAGGACAAGTGAGTCTTGGAGATTGAACTCAGGTCATAAGACTTGGTGGCAGGTACCACTCAGCCACCTCTTAAGTCCCTGTTTATTGTTTTTAAAGAATACATTTATTTATTCTTCCTTAAAAATTTAATTTAATTTTATCTTCTGTCTGTATATGTTTTACTTGTATGTATGTCTGTGCTCTGCATGCCTACCTGGTGCTCATGGACCTCAGAAGAGGGTGTTGGATCTTCCGGAACTGGGGTTACAGGCAGTTGTTAGCTGCCAAGTAGGTCTTGGGAATCAAACTGGGTCTCCTGGAGGAGAAACAAGTGCCCTTACCCACTGAGCTTTCTGCCTGTCCTTGATTGATTGATTCGTTTTCGAGGTAAGGTCTCACTCACTAGGTAGCCTTGGCTGGCCTGAAACTCGCTGTGTAGATTAGGTTGACCTCAAACTCATATAGATCTGTCTACGTCTGCCTTCCCAGCACTGAACTAAAAGCTTGTGCCACCACACCTGGCTGATCTATTTCTTTTATTTGTGTGTTTGCCTGCACATATGTACACTACATGTATGTGCCTGGTGCTGGTGGAAATCAGAAGTGGGTCTCTTGGACTGGAGCTACACCCCTGAGCCTTCTCCATCTCTCCAGCCCCTTCCGCACCCTTGAAATACTGCTTTTAAAGTGAAACATGAGGCAAGGCATAGAGGCACACACGCCTTTAATCCCAGCACTCGGGAGGCAGGCGTAGACAGATCTCTGTGAGTTTGAGGCCAGCCTGGTCTACAGAATGAGTTTCAGGATGCCGGAGCTACTCAGTGAAAACCTATCTTGAAAAACCAACAAGCAAACAACAACAACAACAACAACAACAAAAAATAAAACAACAACAAAAAAGTGAAGCGCGGCTGGAGGGAGGGGTCTCATTTGCATCTAAATCCTTCACCTACTAAACCTATCCTTCTAGAAGACGCACCCCCCCCCCAAGCCATTGGCCCCACAAAACCTAGTGTCTCTCTCCCGAACACTTGCCCTGCGCTGGTCCCCAGCATGCTGGACAGGTGGCAGTTTCTCTGGTTTCAGAGTGTGTGGAGCCCCGGGTGTTCCTGGCCCATCCGCTCCCTGGCTTCCACTTGGCCTTGAGCCCCGTGGAAGGCTCCGGGCTCGCTTCTGGAGTGTGGCTGGCAGGCTTCCCACTTGCCCCGGAGTTCCAAGCAAGAAGTCCGTCTCCCTCCTGTTGTTTTGGGTTGTTGTTTACACAGAGCCCCGAATACATATGGCTCAGGGAAGCAATTAAGGTAAAGATGCAAAGTGGGGCTGTCCCACAGGACAGCCAATCTGCCAGTCTCCCAGTCAGGAACCTGGTGCTCCAGCCGCATGCAGCCTCTGCCATATTACACCAGGAAGCAACACCCGTCGGAAGAGTTTGTCTCTTAAGATTGAAGCAGAGTTTAGGTTGTTTTTGTTTTTTCCTGATTTGTGTGTGTTAATATTGTGTGTTAATATCGTATATGTGTGTGTGTGTGTAAATACACATGCATGTACACTGCACACACATACATGTATGCACTCATGTCTGTGAGAGTGTCTGTGTCTCCATGGTGTGCACGTGGAGGTCAGAGGATGATCTCAAATGTCCATCCTCACTTTCCATTTTGTTTGAGGCAGGGGCTCTTGTTCACAGCTCTGCATGTCACACTGGTCAGTGGATTTCTGGGGATTCTACTGTCATTGCCTGCCAACTGACCGTAATAGCCGGAAGATTACAGATGGCTACTTTTGCCTCCAGCCTTTACGTGGGTCTCTGGGTCCAATCTCAGATCCTTATGCTGGTAAAGCAAGTCCTTTTATGTGCTGAGTAATCAGATTTAGTTTTGCTTCTTGGTGCTGGGGACTGAATCCATTGCCTCCACATGCTAGGTAGGTGCTCTACCACTGAGCCACACTACAGCCCCTCACTGGGGGATTCTAGGCAGGGGCTCTACCACTGAGCCACACCCTAGCCCCTCACTGGGGGATTCTAGGCAGGGGCTCTACCACTGAGCCACACCCTAGCCCCTCACTGGGGGATTCTAGGCAAGGGCTCTACCACTGAGCCACACCCCAGCCCCTCACTGGGGGATTCTAGGCAGGAGCTCTGCCACTGAGCCACACCCCAACCCCTCACTGGGGGATTCTAGGCAGGGGCTCTACCAGAGCTATATGCTAGCTCTTTATTGAGTGACATTTAATACTCTTACTACTTTGCCCATGCAGGCTTTGAGCTTTCCATCCTCCTGCCTCAGCTTCCCAAGTAGCAGGGATGACAAGCTTATCTATGAGGACTCGCCCCCCTGTACACGGAAAGACTTCAGAGACGCTCCTGAGTTGGGGTTAAGATTTTTAGACACACTGCCTCTTCTCAGGGGTGATGGCTTTTCCTCTCTGGTCAGAGAATCCAACTCAGACCACCAGGCTTGTTTGGCAAGTGTCTTTACCCACTGTAGCTTCTCATTGGTCTCCGTCTCCTTCATCGTTTATTTTTATTTTATATGCACTGCTGTTTTGCCTTGCATGTACATCTATGTGAAAGGTGTCGGATCCCCTGGAACTGAAGTCACAGACAGTTTTGAGCTGCCATGTTGGTTTGGAAATTGAACCCAGGTCCTCTAGAAGAGCAGCCAGTGCTCTTAACTGTGAAGCTGCCTCTCCAGGGCCCATAATTATTATTTTTATTTTTTAAACAGGGTTTTACTATGTAGCCATGGCTAGCCTGGAACTCGCTGAAATCAGCCTGCCTCTGCTTCCTGAGTGCTGTGAGGTATATGTTGCCACACCCAGCCCCCTTCTTTCTTTTTATCTGTATTTGTGTGTGTGTGTGTGTGTGTGTGTGTGTGTGTGTGTGTGTGTGTCAGATGACAACATTCAGCTGTTAGCTCTCTTCTTTTACCATGTAGGTCCTGGGATTCAAACTCGGGTCTATCGGGTTTGGTGGCAAGTGCCTTTGCCCACTGAACCACTTCTCTGGCCCATCTTTCTTTCTTCCCATGCACAACAGTGGGCTTCCTCACAAAGCTTTTGGACATGCTCAACCTGGCCCTGTTCTGTGGTGTTTCCCTCTCTGGATGGACTCCAGATCTCACAGTGGTGAAATTAAGTACACATTTCTTTTTACCCACTTGCCTAGCCCCGCTCGTATTTCCTGAATCCAAGGTTGTGTGTTTTCCCTCTCTTCTTCATGCTCCCTGAGCCACTCCTCTGCTTTATTCCCTGTGGGGTGGGTGTGGGGTCACCTCCTTTCTAAGCAGTTCCTGCCGCTACTCCCTGTGCTTTCTGCCCTCAGCCTTTCTTCCTCCTCCTCCCTCAGACTGCCACATTGGTCCTGTCACAGGAGACTCTGGCAACCTCGTGTAATGTCTCCCTCCCCCTTCATCCTTTCCTGTTCCCAGGGAGCAGCTTGGCTAGGAGCATGGCTTGGTGAGTACAGCACTGCCATACAAGGATGGGGATCTGAGTTCTGATCCACAGGACCCAGATAGAAAGCCAAGCATGAAGGTGTGCATCTGTGTACCAGTCAGGGCTCTCAAATGGAACAGAACTGATAGAATAAACATATTTATTATTGGGGCTGGAGAGATGGCTCAGCGGGTAAGAGCACTAGCTGCTCTTCCAAAGGTCCTGAGTTCTATTCCCAGCAACTCTCTGGTGGCTCACAACTATCTGAGATCTGGTGACCTCTTCTGGCTTGTATGTATACATGTAGGCAGAACACTGTAGACATGACAAATAAATAAATTGTTTAAAAAATATTTATTATTTATTATAATAGTTTACATGCTGAGGTCCAAGAAGTCCAGTAATATCTGCCTCCCGGTGGAAAGGCCAAGCATCTGATAGTTGTTCGGTCCATGAGGCTGGGCTTCTCAGCAGTCCCAGTGTGGTGCTGAAGCCCAGGAAAATTCTAGGGGAGCTGCGGGAGTTCTCCAGCCTACATTGGAACACCAAACAAATAGGTTCCAATATCAGTGAAGGAATGCCACAGCTGCAGAATAGATGAATTTGCCAGCAAGAGTGGAGGCAAATAGGCAAAAGGCAAAAGCTTCCATCTTTTTTTGGTTTTTCAAGACAGGGTTTCTCTGTGTAGCCCTGGCTGTCCTGGAACTCACTCTGTAGACCAAGCTGGCCTCGAACTCAGAAATCTGCCTGCCTTTGCCTCCCAAGTGTTGGGATTAAAGAAGGGCACCACCACTGCCTGGCAAAAGCTACCATCTTTGCATCCATTTATAAGGGCTGACACCAGAAAGTATGCTCAATCTTAGGGTGTGTCTTCCTGTCTCTAATGTCCCCCACGGGTATGCCCAGCTGCTTGGGATTTTGTTTGTATGTTTTTGAGACAGGGTCTTACTATGTAGTTCTGGCTGTCTTGCAACTCACTATACAGACCAGACTGGCTTGGGACTCACAAAGATCTGCCTGCCTCTGCCTCGAGAGTGCTGGAATTAAAGCTATGACCCACAACACCTGGTTTTACTTGGATTTTAATTAATTTCGGGGATAGTAAAAGTGATAAGTAAGCTTTGCCTCTGTTAGCAATCTGTAACCCCAGACATGACAGAGTGGGCATGGATGGATCCTTGAAGCTCACTGGCCAGTTAGCCTAGCCAGTCAATGAGCTCTAGGATAGATAGTAAGAGATGCTGTCTCAAAAATGCAAGGTAGACAGAGCCTGAGAAATGATATCAGAGGTTGTCCTCTGACCTCCATATGTATGTTCCGACAGACATGAACACATACACATACAGAGAGACACACAGAGAGAGACAGAGACAGAGACAGAGAGAAGAGAGGGAGGAGGGAAGGAGGAAGGGAGGAAAGAAGGAAGGAAGGAAAGAAGATAGAGAAAGTTGGGCTGGACATGGTGGCTCATGCTTGAAATTCCAGCACTTAAAATACTGAGGCAGGAGGATTACTATTAGTTGGAAGCCAGCCTGGGCTACTTAGTAAGGGCCAAGCCGTCTAGAACTCTTCCCCTGCCTGCCTCTCCACCCTAACACACACACACACACACACACACACACACACAAGAAAGAAAGAACAAGAGCAAACCTAGAACTCTACTCAGTAAAAATTTCCCCTTGAGAAGTTCGTGAAAACACGCAAGCTCATCTATAGATGTCTCTTTTAGGCTACCTGCATGGACACTTGGCAGCCAGCCTGCATCTTTCAGGCCCGTCCCAATCTATTTTTGGTCCCATGCTCACAAGCCAATGCTTATTTTGATAACTGCATTTTTGCTTTCCAGCTTTGGCAGACAAATCATCGCCCTGGGCTTCCTCGCGGTCACGAACATCAGCTTACCTCCCGCCAGAAGCACTCACCTCCTTCCATAGGCTGCGGTTTGTCCTGTGCAATTAATTGTCTGGCGAGGGAGCCTCACAGGGCAGCCATCTCTCTCAGAAGAGAAAAACATACAAACGCACCACGCAAAAGCCCCTTTCCAAACTCAGAGGCTTTACATGAATCATAGGAGGCTGTGTTCGCTTTCTGTGAGGAACTAAACAGGGCAAAGCGATGGTGAATGTTTCTCCCAAATTCTCCAGGTCCCTCCAGCTATATCCCAGGTAACAGGACCCCAGGGAGCCTTTCTGCAGGCTACACGAGGGTAACCCAAAGTCTCTGCTCAGGGCATGCTCAAGAAACATCCAAGGTAGGTTTGGAGGAACACGCCTGTCTGCTCAGCACCCTGGAGGCTAAAGCAGGAGGATCCTGAGTTCCAGGCCAGCCTGGGCTCCATGGCAACTCCCTGTCTCAAAACAGCAGGGTCTGGGCCCATAGCTCAGTTGGCAGAAGGGTTGCCTGGCATGTAGAAAGCTCTGAGTTCCGTCTCCTACCCAGGGTGACCTGTAATTTCACCACTTGGGAGGTAGAAGTGAAAGACCAGAAGTTCATAATTGGAGGCCAACAAGGAAGGAAGGAATGAAGGAAGGAAGGGAGGAAGGAAGGAAGGAAGGAAGGAAGGAAGGAAGGAAGGAAGGAAGGAAGAGAAGGAGGGAGGGAGGTAGGAAGGAAGGAAGGAAGGAGAGAGGTGACTGGGGTGACAGCTCAGTGTATGAGAACTTACTACCCAACTTGAGTATGATCCCAGAACCTGAGTACTGGACAGAAAAACCAACTGCCGACTAACTGCTTTGACCTCCACATGCGTGTTGTAGCACATGATCTCAACAAAAAAACAAATAAACACAATAAAAAATTAAAAAATAAGCCAGGTGGTGGTAACACAGACCTTTAATCCCAGCACTTGGGAGGCAGAGGCAGGTGGATCTCTGTGAGTTCGAGGCTAGCCTGGTCTACAGAGCTAGTTCTAGGACACAAGGCTATACAAAGAAAATCTGTGTTGAAAAACAAAAACAATAGCAACAAAAAAATTAAAAATGACAATAGCAAGGTGGAGGCACCCATCCACCTGTTGCCTCTGCATATGCTCACATAGCTGCATGGCCCAACACACATGCACATGACACACCTGCGTGCGTGTGTGTGCACACCGACACACACACACACACACACACACACACAAAGCATGCTCGCATAGCTGCATGCCCCAACACACGTGCATATGCCTGTGCATGCACACACACAAAGCATACTCACATAAGTTGCATGCCTCAATACATAAGCACATGCCTGTGTATATACACACCCAAGAAACATGTTCATATAGCTGCATGGCTCAGCACACATACAAATGACATGCCTGTGCATGCACACACACACACACACAAAGCATCCTCACATAGCTGCATGCCCCAACAGACATGTACACACACATGCCTGAGCATGTACATACATACCCATACGCAAAGCATGCTCACATAGCTGCATGCTCCAACACACATGCATGTGCACATGCCTGTGCATGCACACACACGAAGCATGCTTACATAGCTGTATGCCCCAACACATACACACACATACACACACACGCCTGTGCATGGCAAACAACATACACACAAAAGAAGGAAGGGAGGAAAGAGCACTTCACCCTTCCTGTTGCGCTGGCCCCCGTGGTTTCTACCACCTCCCAAGTCCAGATGTTCCAATCTGGATGGCTGCACGGCTGAGCCCTTCTCCCAGCCAGCAATCTTTCAGCCATGAGTGTTAGTGAAAGCAGCCAAGGGGGGAAGGGGGGAGGGCACTGCCCTCTCACATGGAAGTAGCTTTACCGTTTAGCTCCATCTAATTTGGGCAACGGCTATAGATTTTCTTTGCTTAGTGGTCAAAGAGGGAGACACGGGTGGGGTGAGGGAAGAGGGAGAGAAACTCTCTCTTGCTGGAGCTGGCTGCCTGGAGCAGCCTACACCTGGGTACCAGATGTGCCTGTGTGGAGGGCCATGGCTGACCCGGTGGCCACACAGCCCCACAGAAGTAGCTCTACCAAGCCAAATGAGGCTCATGAGACCGGCCTGGTTCCTCTCTGCTGCCATCTCTGTTTCCTCTCTGGAATCTTCCAGGCATGCTGAACGCTTTCCGGTGGGCCACAGTGTCAGGCAGAGCCCATGGCTCTGGTCCCATGGAACTTTCAACTGTGGACCAGGAGGTTTCTTAGCTGATTCAAGTCTGTCTAACCTGCTTTAAATTCCTCATGGGGAACCTTTCAGCCATGAGGGTTAGTGAAGGCAGCCAAGTGCCAATAGCAAAGTGATGGTTTTCTCAAACATGGGTCGAGGAGCTGAGAATAGAGATAGAGACCTGTCCATCTAGGTACTTAGCAGAGTTCAAGGCCTGCCTGGGTTGCAGAGCAACTTCATGGCCTGTGAGACCCCGTCTCAAAATAAACCGTAAAAAGAAATCTACAAACAGAATCTTTAGGGGAGGTGTTGGGGTGTGGCTCAGTGGTAGACCCCTGCCTAGAATTCCCCAGTGAGGGGCTGGGGTGTGGCTCAGTGGTAGAGCACCTGAGTAGAATCCTCCAGTGAGGGGCTGGGGTGTGGCTCAGTGATAGAGCACCTGCCTGGAATCCCCTAGTGAGGGGCTGGGGTGTGGCTCAGTGGTAGAGCACCTGCCTGGAATCCTCCAGTGAGGGGCTGGGGTGTGGCTCACTGGTAGAGCACCTGCCTAGAATCCCCCACTGAGGGCTGGGGTGTGGCTCAGTAGTAGAGCACCTGCCTAGAATCCCCCAGTGAGGGGCTGGGTGTGGCTCACTGGTAGAGCACCTGCCTAGAATACCCCAGTGTGGGCTGGGGTGTGGCTCAGTGGTAGAGCCCCTGCCTAGAATACCCCAGTGAGGGGCTGGGGGCGTGGCTCAGTGGTAGAGCACTTACCTAGCATGAACGGGATCTGAGGTCTACCCCTAGCATCAGTAGAGAAACAAATAAACAAAAATAAGAATGTTGGGGAATGTGTGTTGTGTATCTGGCCCATACAGGCACGGACACAAGCATCAGGGTGACCTTTCTATGGGCAAATCCACCTCTAGTGCCAGCAATAGAGGATCCAGCCAGACAATGGGCTCAAAGGCTGGGTTTAAAGTACGGTGAGGGGGTGCTGGAGAGATGGCTTAGCAGTTAAGAGCACTGACTGCTCTTCTGAAGGTCCTGAGTTTAATTCCCAGCAACCACATGGTGGCTCACAACCATCTGTAATGAGATCTGACACCCTCTTCTGGTGTGTCCAAAGACAGCTACAGTGTGCTTGCATATAACAATAAATAAATCTGCAGGCCGAAGCGAACGGGGCTGGAGTGAGCAGAGATCCTGAGTTCAATTCCCAGCAACCACATGATGGCTCACAACCATCTGTACAGCTACAGTGTACTCATATACATAAAATAAATAAATAATAAATAATAAGGTACAGTGAGAAGCTAGGGCCAGTCAGCCTGCCCCACACAAAGGGAAGTCAGCTCAGTGTGTGAGATTTGCCTGAGGAGACCCTTTCTCCTAGAGGAGGTATTTCCTCATGAAAGTCCTCTTCTGTGGGGCTGCTCCCTGCCCCTCCTGCAGGCGGGCAGGCAGCATCTGTGATGTAATATGCCCTCTTGGTTGGATTGAGAAGTGTCTAGCAGAGTAAAGACACCTCTGGGTGTCTGTGAGGGCATTTCCATAGAGTGGGACATGGAGGGACATTCTGTTGAGTGGAGACGGGAATGTGGGTGGCGCCATCCCGTAACATGCAAGCTGATGGAATTGAAGCAGAAAACAGAAGCTCCCTAGAAACGGCTGGCTAGCTCAGCCTCTCAGCCTCCTGGCCTCCATGAGGTGGGCAGCTCCGTCTCTTCACGTGCTCCCAGTCCTGCGTAAACTAGAAACAATGAAGGCGAGTGACCGTAGACTGAGACATCTAAAACCATGAACCGAATAGATTTTTTTTTTCTTCTTTACATCGTTTCCTCAGACATTTTGTCACAGCAGTGGGTCCATTAATGCACGGGGAAGGCAGATGAGCTCAGGCTAATGTCCCCTCCACCTCTGGCTGTACCTGAGCCTCTGTGTTTACAAAACCCAGGTAGAGTAATACCTATGGAAGGCTACATCTCATTAACGACTTTATTTGGCGATTTTAAGAATTTTCCTTTTTTTTTTTTAGTTATTCTTTAATACTTTCATACATAGACATGGAGCGTTTTGGCATATTTAACTTCCACAGCCCTCTCTCCTTTGCCTACCTCTCCCATTGAACTCCTTCCTCACCCAGCTTGCCCCCTCCCACTCTCAGGTCTTTTGTGGTTGGTGTGACTGATGTTTTGGTGACTCACTGAGTTTCACTAGGGTTGCCCAAATGAGGACAGATAAGGGTTAGTCACCCAAGTACAGGCAACATACCAGTGGAAAATTATTCCCACCTCCCCAGAAACCTTAACTGTCTCTAGCTTCTTGGTGAAGGGTAGGCATGGGTCTCACAAGCCCTTCTTCTGTTTTTTATTTCTATTTAAAACTATTTTCCTTTTATTTATTTTTTTAACCATTTGTGCATGGGTGTTTTGCTTGCACGTATGTATGTGCACAAGATGTGTGCAATGTTCAGAGAGGCCAGAAGAGGGTTTTGGTCTCTTGGAACTGGAATTATTATAGATGGTTATAAGCTGCCATGTGGGTGTGAGGGATTTAACCTGGATCCTCTGGAAGAACAAGTGCTCCTAACCTCTGAGACATCTCTCCAGCACATGTGCATACACACACACACACACACACACACACACACACACACACACACACACACACACACACACACACACACACACACACACACACACACACACACACACACACACACACAAACACACACACACATACAAACACACACACACACACACACATACAAACACACACACATACACACACAAACACACACACACACACACACAAACACACACACACATACAAACACACACACACACACACACACACACAGGCACACCTTTTTATTTCTTGAGACAGAGCTCTTACCGTGTAGTTGAAGCTGTCCTTGAACTCATAATACTCCCTCCTCAGCCTCCCTAGGGGCCAGGATTTCGGGTTGTGCTCCCACACTCAGTTTTCACTCTCACTGTCTTCCTCACCTGAATCACTTTTCTAACTTCTCTTTTCTGATCCAGCTTCTTTCAGATTTGAAGTAATTTGGCATCTGCTCTAATTTTTTTTTTTTTTGGCTTTAGAAAAGTAGCAAAAATTAATTAATCTACAGCTGCCCTGATAGCAAAAGTTAATAGAAATTTTAATAAAAATACAACCTCAATAAGCTTCCCTATTGTTCTAATAAATGCAATAGAAGTTTAGGATGGTAGATAAAAAAAAATTAATAAACCACTGGAGGGCAGAGACTACGCAGCTCAAACAAAGGGCGCGGTCTGGGCTCAGCCTCCTCTGCCAGCAAGAGAGAACCTGACCCCAAGTGTATTCCTCACTCCGTGCTGGGTGTCTCAACTTGTATTGGATCTTCAATTAATACTTAAAAAGAAAAAAAGGAACAAGAAGGAAACAGGAGGGTCTTATGTGGCCAAGGCTGACCTTGAACTCCTGAACCTTCTGCTTCTACCTCCCGGGTGGACTACAGGTATGTGTTATTACCATGCCCAGTTTATGCCATGCAAAGGATCAAACCCATGACTGTGTGTGTGCCAGGCAAGCACTTTAACCAACTAAGCTGCATCCCAGCCGTTAATAGTCCTTTTGAGACAAGGTCCCATTGTGTAGTCCATGCTAGCCTCAAATTCTCCATAATCCCCCTGCCTTGGCCTCTCGGGTAGGATTACAGGTAAATACCATCAGGCCCACTTAGTACTGATTTGTTTTTGTTGTTGTTTGTTTTGTGAGGCAGGACTCATTCTGTAGCTCAGACTGACCTTGAACTCATGATGGTTCTTCTGTCTCTCGCTCCTGGGTCCCAGGCAAGCCCCGTTGCATCTGGCAGCTGCAGGTCTTTTAGAGCTAGGGAATCACAATCCAGAATAAACAGTGTTGTACACTCCTCAGAGCAAGGCAGGGCTGAGCTCCAGCCCTGGGCAGATATTATGTGAAGGAAGCAGGTGCCTGCTTCTTCATGGGCTCATCAATTACATGATGAAAGCCACGAGGGCTTCTGAGTAGTGTTGCAACCTAGTGTCTCAAGACTGCTAAGTCAATTCTCAGCAAGGGTTTGGTGGGTCTCCTCCCACAACCCACAAGCTAGTTAACTGACCTGAAAAAGCAGTCTGGTAGTGAAAGCCTGTCACATTGGCCACTCAGGAGGTCAAAGCTGGAAGATGGCAAGGCCAAGGCTTAGGTTACAAAGCTCAAAGTCAGCTTCAGCAATTTAATAAGAACTTGTCTTGAAATAAAAATAAAAACGGGGCCGGGCCGTGGTGGCGCACGCCTTTAATCCCAGCACTTGGGAGGCAGAGGCAGGCAGATTTCTGAGTTCGAGGCCAGCCTGGCTTACAGAGTGAGTTCCAGGACAGCCAGGGCTACACAGAGAAACCCTGTCTTGAAAAAACAAAAACCAAAAAATAAAGAAATAAAAATAAATAAAAATAAAAAAATAAAAATGGGGCTGGGGTATGGCTCAGTGGTCGAGCCCCTGCCTAGAATCCTCCAGTGAGGGGCAGGGGCATGGTTCAGGGATAGAGTGAGTGGCATTTGTGAGGCTCTGAGTTCAATCTCTAGTTTTAAAAGATTCTAAGCAAGAAGCACACCATAAAAAGGGGCTGTGGCAGCTTTAACTTCATGAGACTTTGATTGAGTACCCTACCTACTTCCCTTTGGACACTAGAACCAAACGAATCACTCAATTGAGAGAAAGAATACATCTATGGCCTTGGCCTGTCCTGAACTTGAAGTGTCGTGATGTATTGAAGCCTCTGGCAACCAAAAAGGGATTAAGAGTCCATGGAAGTAAGCCAGGAGGAGCCACTTCCACCTCTGCTGTGCCGCTGGCTGGACAAGCTGGCTACCTGTGCTCCTGGACAAGGCCCAAGGAACTTGAATTGCAGCCTAGCATGTTAGCAAGTACATTTGGGAGGCTGAGGTAAGAGGAACTCAAGTTTGTGGCCATCCTGGGTTATAGAGACTGCCTAAAAGGTGGTGGGGTGCCAATTTAGTTCAGTTGGTAGAATCTTGCCTATACACAAAGCCCTGGGCTCCATCTACACTGTCCTGTAAACTGATCTTGGTATCACATGGTCTGTCATCCCAGCACTGGGGAAGAGGAGGCAGGAATGTTTGGAGTTCAAGATCATCCTCAACTCTTTAGTGAGTTTGAGGCCAACCTGGACTGAGACAGTCAAAAAACAAAACAAAACAAAACAAAACAACAACAACAACAACAAACCAACCAACCAAACAACAAAAAAACTGGGCTTAGTGGCACTTACCTTTAATCCCAGAACCTGGGAGGTAGAGGTAAACAGATCTTGATGAGTTTGAGGACAGCCTGGTCTACATGACAAATTCTAGGCCAGCCAAGCCTATATGGGGAGACTCTGTCTCAAAACAAAACAAAACAAAAAAGAAAGAAGAAAGGAAGGAAAGAAAGAAAGAAGGAAGGAAGGAAGGAAGGAAGGAAGGAAGGAAGGAAGGAAAGAAGTCAACTTCCTTTCTTCCACTTCTATCTGCACTCAAACTGTCATCCAGACTGGATTTTTCTGGAAGCTTCTACCTGCTTCTACAGGAAGATTGACTCACAACCACCATGTGCTTTTCCATTGTTCCTTCTCCTTTTCATTGAGACAGGGTGTTACTTATAGCAACCCTCCTGCCTCATGCTTCCAAGCACTGAGATTTTAGACATGAGCCACCATGCTCAGGGGGCCACTGTTGACATGTGTGTGGGTGTCTTTCTGTGTGTGTAATACATGTGTGCAGCACTTTCATATCACTGCAGGCATGTAGAGGTCAGAGGACAACCTTGGGTTTTGGGCTTTGCCTTGCTCCTTGTTTTGGACAGGATCTTACCTCCCCAGAAACCTTGACTCTATAGCATCTTAGCTTGGGGGAGGGGGTGTGAGGGGGGAGGGTGATAGGGGTGGGGGACAGGTCTCACAAGCTCTCCTTCCATTCTTTATTTCTCTTTAAAAAAAAACCATTTTCCTTTTTAAAAAACCGTATGTGTATGAGTGTTTCATCCGCATATATATATTACATCATATGTGTGCAATGTCCACAGAGGCCAGAATAGAGTGTGAGTGTCTTGGGACTGGAGTTAGAGATGCTTGTGAGCTGCCATGTCTGTACTTGGAATCTACCCAGGCTTCTGGGAAGGATCCTGTCTCAATCTTTTGTTTCACTTTAGGCATGCTGGGATCACAGACATGTGCTACCACATCTGGTTTTTCTAAAAAAAAAAAAAAGTGGGTTCTGGGGATCCAAACTCAGGTCCCCACACTTACACAATCAGTACTTCACCCTTGGAGACATCTCTTCAGCCCCAACCATTGAATTCTTTGATTTGAACTGTTGGCTGTTTCTTGTTTGTTTGTTTTCTGGTCTAGGATGACCTTAAATTCCTGATCTTTCTGTTTCCACATGGTAGGATTACAGGCGTGGACCACCATGTCCAGTTTATGTAGTGCTGGGAATCCAGGGCTTTGTACAGGTTAGGCAAGCACTCTACTAACAGAGCCACATCCCCAGCCCAGAACACTACTGTTTAAACAATGCCCTTGTTTATAGGTTGCTTCCAAGTGGCTGAGGCACCCCTGACTCCCAGAAGTTCCCAAAAATATTTAGAGACACCAGTGACATAGCTGGTAAAGGTGGAGGGAGGAAGTGAGGAACGCTCGGGTGTGACGCTCTTGTGCAAGATTCCCAGTCTGCCCTCACTCCTCCCTTCCTCAGTTTCTCCGCATATCGGAAGCTGAACAGCTCTGCGGAGAATTAGTTTTAAAATGGCCACTCAGTGGTGGTGCACGCCTTTAATCCCAGCACTTGGGAGGCAGAGGCAGGCAGATGTCTGAGTTCGAGGCC
>NW_022196905.1:133795373-133802873 GCF_008632895.1 Mastomys coucha
AAAAAAAAGGCCACTAAGTGTTCCTAGGGCAAGCGTATAG
The DNA here is from genome assembly GCF_008632895.1 of Mastomys coucha. Classification (NCBI taxonomy): domain Eukaryota; kingdom Metazoa; phylum Chordata; class Mammalia; order Rodentia; family Muridae; genus Mastomys; species Mastomys coucha. The sequence continues at coordinate 133,795,414 of NW_022196905.1, forward strand.
GTCCTGCTAGATGCTTTTAAATAATTGCAGCCTCCAGTGAGGAGCACACTGCGCCTGGGTATCTGCATCGCTGATCTGAGGCATAGCAGAGCCAGCTGAGATGTGTCATTGTGCAATGATCTTACTTAACTGAGCTGATGTGTGTGTGTGCTTTCGTCTGTCTTCTCCAGGCCTGCTAATTTCAGATTCGGGTGGTTAGGAGACAACTGCTCATTTCGGTCATAAATTAAGAAAAGCCTCATTAGAAGTCAAGGTTGCTGCGACTGCTCCGTTTGGGCTCGTTGAAGGGTTGGGAGGACGGCCGAATCTGGTGTGGAAACAGGCTAATTTTGGGGCCTGGGAATGTAGCAGCCTCAGTTGGTAAAGCGATTGCCTAGCGTGCACAAAACTTTGGTTTCCATTACCAGTGTGGTGGTGGGTGCCTGTCTTCCCAGCACTGGGGAGGTGGAGGCAGGAGGATCAGGAGTTTAAGGTCATCCTCAGCTTTATAGTCAGTGCGGGCTACATAAAAAGTTGAGAAGCTAAAATAAGGGTAGGTGAGATAGCCCAGAGGGTAGCAAGCACTTGCTAAGCAAACCTGGTGGCCTGAGTTCAGTCCCCGGACCCACATAAGAGCGGAAAGAGAGAACCGACTCCACAAAGCTGTCCTTGGGTCTCCACACATGCGCATTGGCTCAGCTGCCCACACACACCCGTCATGGACACACACTCTCAAATAGGTGGATAAACAAATAAGTAAATATATAAATAAATAAAAAGAAATTAAGATAAAACAAAGTGGTTTTTGTTGTTGTTGTTTTTACTTAGAGCCTGCGTGTGCAGTGGTTTGGTCCTATCCATCAGAGCCTGGTGGGCTCAGCTGGGGAAAGAAGTTGACTGGCAGGGTGAGAGGGAAACAAGAGAAGATGAAGAAAGCGTAGCCATTTACATGTATGAAATCATCAAAGGACACATTTTATTAATAGAAAAAGAAAGAGAAAATTTTAAATAAATAAATAAATAATTTTTTTTTTTTGGTTCCAAATAACAAAATCTCACAATCCAATCCAAACAGGATCACTTTTTCTCTTCTTTCCTTCCTTCCTTCCTTCTTTCTTTCTTTTGTTCAACCTTTCTTGTTTGTTTTTTTGTCTGAGACAGGGTTTCTCCATCTAGCCCTAGATGTCCTGGAATTCGCTTTGCAGGTCCTCACACCTGCATAGCTGGGCCATGCCCTCAGCAATGCACTGTCCTTCTCTTGCGGGTCCAAGGGTGTAGTCTCTCAGCACAGAGAAGGTCACACACTCCAGTCCCTTCTGCATTCCACTGTGTTAGATGCAGGACCCCAGGGAAAGCACTTCATGACATCCTATGCCTCTTCTCACCAGGCTTAAGGACCTAATCTGGTATCTGAAGCTTTTGTCTTGTCCTGGTGCTGAGCCAAGTACCCTAAGAGGGCGGTAGTGTCACACATCTTTGATCCCAGCACTTGGGAGGCAGAGGCAGGCAAATCTCTGAGTTCAAGGCCAGCCTGATCTACATGGCCAGTTTTAAGTCATCCAGGGCTATGTAATAAAACCTCATCAGCAGGCAAAGGTTCTTTCTACCAAGACCCAGTGAAGTGAGTTGTATCCCTGGGACCTACATCATGAAAGAGAATGACAACTCCAGGAAGTTGTCCACTGACCTCCACATATACTGTGGCACATGTTTGGAGACAGAAGCTCACATATACACATCACTAAATAAATAGTGTAATTTAAACACACACACACACATGCACACATCACTAAATAAATAGTGTAATTTAAACACACACACACATGCACACATCACTAAATAAATAGTGTAATTTAAACACACACACACACGCACACATCACTAAATAAATAGTGTAATTTAAACACACACACACACATGCACACATCACTAAATAAATAAATTTAACTTAAACACACACATACACACACATATACCCACACACATATACATCACTAAATAAATAAATTTAAACACACACACATATCACTAAATAAATAAATGTAATTTAAATACACATATACACACATACACACATATCACTAAATAAATAAGTGTAACTTAAACACATATGCACACAATACACACATCACTAAATAAATAAATGTAATTTGAACATCCACACATATACACACACATACACATATACATATATCACTAAATAAATAAATGTAGTTTAAACGTACACAGGGTGGATGATGCCTGAGGTTATCCTTGTGCAGGTGCACGTGAATGCACACACAAGTGCAAACACTTTTTTTTTTTTTTTAAAGAAGAATGTATCCTTGAATCCTGGGGTGGGAAGAAGGATTGCCAGTGGGGAAACATATGTGTCTGGGTGAGAACGAATGGACAAGATGTTTTTATCCTGTCTGTCCCTCCCTCTGGTTCCTATGTATTACCTTCCCGCTGTGTTGATCCACAGGAGAGAGTGTCTCCCTCCTTCTCTCATTCCTCATTTATACACTCCCGCCCAGACTGGTAGAATCTCTTTTTTGCAAAATTATCCTTGCCTAATCCGTGGAGACAAGAACTGGATTAGCGGTTGCCAAGGGCTGGGGGAGGGTCAGGGATGGGGAGTGACTGCTAATGGGTGCAGAGGTTCTTTTGGGGGTGAAGAAAATGCTCCAGCAGTGAATGGGGGTAAACGTCACATCACTCTGCTGGTACCCAGGAAAATCTAAGACACCAAATGGTGCTCTTCAAAAGGCATTGCCAGTCCCACCCGTGTCCCAGGAACACTGTGATTTGGGCAATGAGGCTGGCACATTGCTCCTTGTTGCTGACCTCAGTCCAGTCTCTACAGCCCAGAGCCATGCCTCCTTCAGTCCATGAAGTGACTGTGAGTCCTCCGGGTCACCCTCCAAGCTGTGTTTCCCTTTTCCCTTTTGACAGCACAGGTGGCATAGTTACAGATACAGGGGACCTTCAGGTCTGACCTTCAGCTACCTCTCTAAGCTATGTCTGAAGCACATGGACTTTCAAATGATGTGGAGTGCCAATAACCTGTATCTGTATGTGCATGTGTCTATGTGTATGCCTATGTGTATCTCCTAATGAAAAAGTGCTGTAGGCAGGGTGGTAGCTCTGTGGGTAGAGTGATTGCTGAGCCAAGTGTGGATCTGAGCTTGATTCCCAGTACCTAGGTCAAGCGTGGACTGAGGCACATACTGGTAATGCCAGTAATGAAGAGGTGGAAAGAGAGGACACTGAGGCCAGACAGCTTGGCAAATCAGTGAGTCTCCTTAGAGAGATCCTGTCTCAAAATGTAAGGTAGAGAGAGGCTGAGGAAGACACCTGATGCTGACCCCTGACCTCCACATTGATATCACACACACACACACACACACACACACACACACAGACACACACACTTATATGAGCAAAGCCCAACCGTAGCCTGCACTCAGAGGGATGGAAAGACTTAAGAACACTTGTTTCCCAGGGATTTTGTAGCCCATTAGGTTCTAAAAGAAAAACAGCCCCCTGCATTGGAAGAACGTAGAAATGATAAAACTCCCTGGAGTTAGATAGACCATCCGCCTACACCAAGGTGCAACAGACCAGAGAGGTCACTTGAGGTGACTTGGGAAAGGAGTGGGGGGGTGGGAGGACTTAGGACTTAAGGCTGGGCAGTGGTGGTGCACGCCTTTAATTCCAGCACTTGGGAGGCAGAGGCAGGCGGATTTCTGAGTTCGAGGCCAGCCTGGTCTACAGAGTGAGTTCCAGGACAGCCAGGGCTACACAGAGAAACCCTGTCTCGAAAAACAAAAAAAAAAAAAAAAAAAAAAGAGAGAGAGAGAAAATCTCTCTCTCTTCTCTCTGTCTGTCTGTCTTTCTGTGTCTGTCTATCTGTCTCTCCCCTCCTGTATATGTCTGTCTGTGTGTCTGTGTTTATGTTTAAGACATGTTCTTGCTGTAAGGTCCAGGCTGGCCTTGAATTCACAATCACTCTGCCTCAACTTTCCCTGTGATGAGATGGCAGGTGTTCAGCATCTTCTTGTAAAAGCAGATGTACACACCCAGCTTCTTGTGAGCTCCCTACCTAACACACATAGTAGGGTGGGCATCTGGAGAGATGGCTTGGCAGTTAAGAGCATTTGCATTTGCTGCGCCTGCAGAGTTACCAGAGTTCTCTTCCCAGCACTCACTCGTGATGACACACAATCCCCTCTACTCCAGCTCCCAGGGATCCAGCAGTTCCTTCCGGCCTAACGTGCCTGCACTCAGACATGTACATGCACACACACACAAACACATAATTAAAAATAACTTAAATAAAAACCATAATTAGCAGAGTACTCATTTAACATGCATGACACGTTGAATTTGATGCCCCACACATGCATAAGGCAGGCATGATTCATCTATCCGTAATCCCAGCACTTGAAAGGTTGGGGACAGAAAGGTCTGGAGTTCAAGGTCATCTTTATCTACACAGCAAGTTCAAGGTCAGTCTCGAATCCATGAGACTCTGTGTCGACCAAATAAATTAGTCAGAATGATGACTCTGTCATCTGTAATCCCAGCACCTGGGAGGCGGGAGATCAGCAGTTCAAATCCTTAGCTACACAGTGAGTTCAAAGCAAACCTGGGATACACAAGATTCTATCTTAAATAATAAAAACATTCAACAGACTGGAGAACAACATTCACGGGCTGGAGAAATAACTCAGAACTTAAGAGCCTTTACTGTTCTTGCAGAGGACCTGGGGTTCAATTCCCAACACCCACTTGGCTCACAACCGCCTGTAACTACAGTTCCATAGGACCTGGGGTTCTCTTCCAATGTCTGTGGGCTTACACATGCATCCATGTACATAGACGCACATACACACACACACTTTTTTAAATATTAAAAGCTTAATTAAAAAAAAAAAAACCTAGTGAGCCAGCCGTGAAGGTGACACCTTTAATCCCAGCACTTAGGAGACAGAAGCAGGAGGATCTCTGTGAGTTTTTGAGGCTACATAGTGAGTTCCAGGCCAGCCAAGACTACATAGAGAGACCCTATCTCAAAGAAAAACAAACAAAACAATCCAAATTTCTCTGCTGTACAGCTTGAACTTGAGAAGTGATTTTTCTCCAGACGTGCAGTCTTGCTTAGTAGTACACAGCGAAAAAATAAGGTCTCACTCCAAGACCACTTTGGTAATTGGTTTGGTCGCAATGTCTGCTAAGAGTCTTGCTCCCATTTGGCCCCACTGTAGAGAAAGGTGGCCTTCTGGTGGTCATTTGTGGTCAATCTTCAGATGACAGTCCCTCTTCCTCCTGCTTGGAACAAGAATGGTGAGGGAGATCGGTCAACCCAACAGAAAACGCACCCCTACAGGCTTGGGCCATCATGGCTGCGGTTCTGTTTGCTTGCTTGCTTTTTCCGAGATTGTCATAGGACGACAGAATCAGACAAATTCGAGGCTAAGTTCCAGAATATTGCTTATCTGCCCAGCCACGAGGTGGGCTGCCTTCCTCCTCCCACAGGCTGTGCCACATCCGGGTCCAGGGAAGGACAAAGCAGGGGGTCGGGTGGATTAGCTTTCCCTACTGCAGCTGCTGCGAAGGCCCTGCCAAGGCCTGCCTGTACCGGAGGATGTGCAGATTCGAGGCCCGCCCCGTCCACGTGTAGCTGGTTCATCCCGCCCCGTCGAGCCGAGCGTTCAGTGTCCACGCTGGAGGATGCGTGGTCTGCCCGCTCGCCACCGCCACCCCGGGCCTTTGTTGTCGGAGCCTCGTGCCGATGGGTTAATGGGGCAGAAGAGATCGGTGAAGGGTGACAGAAGTGGGCTTTGAAAGAGAGTGTCAGCGTAGGGCAGCCAGACAAAGGCCAAAATACACACGGGCGGAGAAGGACAGATGGGACAGGAGAGAGAAAACAATTAGGCTGCGAGTGACGGGGCGGGGCGAAGCTTCATGTTTTTCCAGTTAACCAGGCGGGCCCGGGGCCCCTCGCCCCAGGCTGGAGAGGGGAGGGATGCAGGTTGCTTCTGCAGCCCGTGGAGCAGCCCGTTGCTCTTTCCAGCCTGAAGTTGCACCCTAGCTTCTCAGGGGCTCTGTGCTGGGTTTTCCCCGCTCCTTTGAAGGGAGGATTGGTGGATGGGTGGGTGAATGGATGGGTAGGTAAATGGGTGGGTAGGTGCACGAAGTGGGTGGGTGGATAGGTAGGTGGGCAAGCAAATGTGCGGATGAATGCACAGATGGACGGATGGGTGAGAGGGTAGAAGGAGAGTTGTGTAGATAGATGAACCCTTTACCCACTAATAATCAGAATTAAATCTTAATCAGCCTGGACAGGCGACCCTAAATTCTCTCCAAGGTTGCCTGGGAAGGTTTCCCTTGGCTCCTCAGTCCCTCCTGTGCCCGAATACCAGTGGTCTCCACCCGTCAGAGCCTCCTACCCTGGAATATCGCTGGGTGGGCGGCTCTCGGGCGCAGAAGCACCGCACAACCCTCCTGCTGGACCGCATCCCGTGCGCCTGTCAGAGTGAGATTCCCGCCAGGGGGCGCTGCTTCCCTCCCAGGCCACCGGGCCGCTCGCTGCAAACCGATGCTGTTTAATTAACGTGCAAATTGAGTAGATTAAATGACTCTAAATAATTAGCCGCAGATCCTATAAACAGGATAACATATTTAATTAAGCAGCGATATAGATTTTGGAAACTGTTAATGTATTTTGAGAATGGCTGCTTAGATCTAACACTTTCCCCTCTAACTTCAAACATGTAACTACAGCCCTCCCAACGTGGATAAATATCTGGTAACAAGACTTTGCCTGTTAACTCCAACTAACAGAAATGAGGGCTCAACGGGAACTTTCTCGGGCCTTGGCTTAGGCGCTGCTTGGAACTGTGATACGCTGTGCCAACTGGGGTCTGTTTAGCATTGCTGTAGTGGGTACAGCGTGGCCTGGTCCTTGACAGAGGGGGTACGATGTCGCAGGGGGGGTGAGGACACAAGAAGGTAAGTGGAAAAAAAATACAATCCAATTTCATTATATCAATCACATTTAATTGGCAATTTGTACGAGCAATGACCGGGCTGGCTTTAGGTAAAACTATTAGGCGACAGGCGGGTGTGCTACTAAAATTCTTGGTTAGTTAATTAGTGTCTGAACTGCGGAGGGAAAGGATCCTAGATTTACTCTCTACAAAGAGAGAGCAGCCCAGACAATTCATTAGGCAGGCGGCTTGTAAATTAGAGCTAAGTTAACCTGATTTCCCTTAATTAAAACATCTTTTCTCGTTTACGATGTGGATATAAGTAGATCTCCAGGGTTTTGAATTTTCTGCTACAGCAGATGGTCAGCTCCGAGCAGATAATAGTTAACGCTTTCTCTCTACCAGATCAGAACAACGTGAGCCGCTGGCCCATCTGAGGATTAAAAGGAGAGATAACAAAGACGGTTAACCCTTCGGAGGCTCCGAGGGAGAGGCTGGCCCTGGCCT
>NW_022196905.1:133806530-133813773 GCF_008632895.1 Mastomys coucha
AGCCCTTTAAAGCGACCGCTCCAGAAAGCCGCAATTGACAAGGAAGCAATTATGAAATTTTGATGTTCAAGATCGGATGGGGGGGGAGGGGGCACGTGCGCGCTCCAGTTGGAGCCAAGTGACTCCCCGCCGCGCCACCGCCAGCCCGAGGGCCTCTGAAGAGCTCTCGAGCCGGGCGGGGTCGTCTCGGCCACCCCCACCGTCATTAAAGTCCCCCACTCCAACGCTTGATTTTTTTTTTTCCTTTTAGGGTCCTGGGCACATGAGAAAAAAAAGAGAGAGAGAGAGAGGAGAGAGAAAGAAAAAAAGCCACTGGGCGATTGAAATGGTCGCATTGAGATGCGTGGAGCCGGCTGCGGCGCGCGGACTCACTCAAGGGGTCAAGTGACGGACGGATTGTTCGCTCCTTCATAATAATATTAATTAAACAATTTGCATGCTAATAAGGTAACAATTATCAGGGCCTCTGTTGAAAGATTCAGGTTATTACAACACGCCAATCTGAAGGCCAGGGGTCAGAGAGTGAGAGGCGAGCGAAATTTCAACTCAAATTAACATTCTGTCAGCTCCAGAAAATGGGATAAATAAAGTCGAATTAATTCATTATAATAAAGAGAGATGGGCGAGGAGCGGGCCGGCGCCCGCCCCCTCTGCTGCCCTCCCCTCGGGCTGGATTGATCACAGCTCTGTATTCCGAAGCACGCGCCGGGCGCATTCCAGATCGCGAGCGCGACAGAAAAGCAGGCGGCAGTGGCCACGGGCAAAATCGAGCCGGATGGGCAGCGTTTACGTGTAGTATTTATAGCGAAAGAAATTAAATTATAGCGAAAAGTAGTGCTCTTGGCCCTTGACCTCGGGATTAACCCTTGCAGCGCCCTTCTAGTGCCACTAGGAACCGGGAGAGGTGTCTCCCCCACCTCCAGGCCTGTCTCCAACTCTGTACATTCCCCCCTCCAGTCCAAGTTGGTAGTCCAGCTACTGTAGATTAGAAGCTAGGCCGGCTTGTAGGCCAGGCTGGGGTCCAGGCCCCGGACATGAGTGTTGGGGGTACCATCCCGAAGGGAGGGCAGCCTGGTTTCCTCTCTGCCAGCTCAGTGGGTCAGGGCACACACACACACACACACACACACACACACACACACACACAGTGGACTGGCACACACCATTCTGGCCTGTCCCTCTTTTTCTCTGCTTAGGGCTTACTTTCGCCCAAAGCAAACTTGTCACAGTGTCCTGGGGATGTGACGTTCAGGCTCCCTTCCGGAGCAGCAGTCTAGGAGTGTCAGAGTACTACTATGCCTACAAATTTGGAGCCAGCAAAAAGCCATCTCTCCAGTGACAAACTTTGCTTTGACGAAAGATACATCCCCACCCCCATCCCCATCCATCCTGGCTGCGTCCACCTCTGCTCGCACAGTTGTGCTTGCCGCTTATTTAAGGATATGTCCCCTAATGATTTAGTTTTTGAGACTATCAATATTTTACAGTGGAGAAGGGAATGGCATCTCACTGCGAACATAATTTAATTATAATAGATGGGTTAGTGCCTCCAACCCATTCTTCAGAGCTGACTCAGAGGGAGATTTATTATTTATTTATTTATTTATTTACTTATTGGAAGGGATGCGTGGGCCATTGGTCACTATTCCGAAGTTACTGTTGTCCTTTCTCCTTCCATACCCCTCCTCTTCTGGGCTGGCGTCCAGGACCCATATGGGTGGGAGTTAAGTGGGGTTAGGGTGCCCCAGCTGCCACCACCCTGTCTATATTGATGGGGTAACTGCCAATCAAGGAGGAGGGCATCGGGTTAGACTCCTGATAGGTGGGGGCTGCATTTGGTTGGGTAACCGTTTGGAGGTTCTCCTCTCCCCACCTCTCCCTCCCCCTTCTCCTCCCCTTCCTTTCCCCTCTTCCCTTTTCACTCTGGCCTATCTGTCCATCTATTCTCACTTTCCTCCCCTTTCTTTTCTCTTTCTCCCTCGTTCATCCCCCTCCTCCCCTTCTCTCCACTCTCCGTTTTCATTCTCCCTTCTCTTTATCCTCCCTCCCCACTTCTCCTCCCCGCTTTCTCTTCTCTCCTCCTCTCTCCCCGGCTTTATCCTTTGCTTCTCTCTGTCCTTCCATCTCTTCTCGTTCCACTCCTTTCTCCTTTCTCTCCTCCATTATTCTCCCCTTTCTTCTCCCCTCCCTTCCCCTCCATCCTTTCCTCTTCTCCATCCACTTCCTCTCCTTCTTCCCTTTCTCTTTCTGACTCCCCTCCCCCAATCCCTTCCTTTCTGCCCCTCTCCCCCCTGGACTTGTCCTTCCTCCTTTTCTTTCTTCCCCTCGGTCTTCCAGTTCGTTGGGACACTTCTCTGCTCTTCCTCTCCTCTCTTCCTCCCCCTCCTCCTCCTGCTCTCCTCCTCCTCCCTCAGCTTCCGCCGCTCGCGGCCGCCCGCAGCCGGAGAGAGGCGGCTGGTAGAGAAGCCCTTGTAGTTTTAAATTCAATGTGACAGTTTCGGAAAGAGCGGATGATGAATCTCCCATTATTGGATCAGTCTATTTGCCGCTCAATGTCTCTCTGTAATTGGAGCAACATCACTTTAAAGGTTCAGAGAGTACAGCATTTCTGGTGAAAAATCCCCACAACACGCCGGCGAATGTTTTAAAGGGAAATCTATTAGAAGGAGGCGAGGGGCGGGAGCTGCGGGGGGCAGGAGTGGGGGGCTCGCCGGGGGCCCCCGGCCGGCCGAGCGCGGCGGTGCCCCTCCCTCCCCACCCCGTCTTGTTGTGACAGCTCCTGATACTGTTTATGGAGGTGCGTGTCAGGTATAATTAGCAATCGATATGGAAAACGTTTCCTTGCACCCAGCACGCCTCTGACGTCAGAGCCGATTAGCGCTTCTTATTGGTCCCAAATTCCCCGGGCCGCGGCTAATTATCGAGAGCTTGATGTTGATAAAGTAAAGCGGCGGAGCGCGGGCCGAAGCATGTGTAGGGCTCCGGGCCCCTGTCCCCGCCGCCGTCCGCGCCCCCGCGCCCCGCCAGCCCCGCGCGCGAGATGATGGACGGTCGCCTCCTGGAGCACCCGCATGCCCAGTTCGGGGGCTCGCTGGGCGGCGTGGTGGGCTTCCCCTACCCGCTGGGCCACCACCACGTGTACGAGCTGGCCGGTCACCAGCTGCAGTCGGCCGCCGCCGCCGCCGCCGCCGCGGCCTCGGTGCCCTTCTCCATCGACGGTCTGCTCAGCGGCTCGTGCGCTGCTGCAGCCGCCTCGGTGGTCAACCCCACGCCGCTGCTGCCGGCCGCCTGCGGGGTGGCCGGCGAAAGCCAGCCCTTCAAGCTTGCAGGTAGGCTGGAGGCGGGGACACGGGGAAACACAACGGGGGGCCTCGGGGTGGGGTGCACCAGGCCGTCGGAGAGTAGCGACCCACTCCTCCGTTCGCCCCGCACCCGAGGTGGGTGCAAGCGGGACAAGCATCTGCCAGGTGGCTGAGCCTTGCAGCGTCCTGTGCATGCCCGCAGACTCGGGGGATCCAGACAAGGAGAGCCCCGGCTGCAAACGGAGACGCACCCGCACCAACTTCACCGGTTGGCAGCTGGAGGAGCTGGAGAAGGCGTTCAACGAGAGCCACTACCCGGACGTGTTCATGCGCGAGGCGCTGGCGCTGCGCCTGGACCTGGTCGAGTCCCGAGTTCAGGTAAAGATTGGTGTCGCCCAAAGAGTCCGAGGTCCCGCACTAGGCGTGCAGAGCGCTGTGAGGCAGGGCCGCCTTTGTTCTAAGTGGCGGGGAGGTGGTTTCAGGCTCGGCGCTGCTGGCCAGGGTGGGGATTATGAGGGTTGGACCCCTTCTCCCATCTGGAGGTGAGTAACTTGAGAGTGCCCAGGTGATTTGGAAGAGATCCTGGTGGCGCCCCAGTAGCCACTACAGTGACTGCGTTCGATTCGGGGAAGCCGGGTGTAGGTTGGCTGCGGCCGTGGAGCACGATCTGGAAAGGCGCAAGGCTGCCGAGGCTCGAAAAGCCCTCCAGGAGGGGACAAAGTGGGCCCAGGCCCGGGCACTCTTGACAGAGGCTTTCTCCCAGCCCCGAAGCCGACAAATCTGTGGTTTACCTCTGGCCTGTGAAATATTAATATAGAAACACGTATTTATTCATCGTCTTACAAACGGCTGCTGGTTGGGGGGGGTGCATTCGTGGGAGAGGAGGTGGAAACTTTCGCGGTTAACAGATTGGAAAAGAGGGGAGTTTTTTTTTTTTTTTGAAAAAGGCATCTGAATTTAAGACCTTTCTCCATTAAATCCCTTCTTCCCCAACCTCTTCGTTATTCGATTTCATACGGAGCCAGGAGGCAGTATTCTTCTTCTTTTTTTTAAACGTTAATTTGGGGTAATAAAATTCCAGAATTAATGTCTGCATAATTAGGTGCTTTCCTAAAGTACAGAAGCCTTGGGGTCTGTGTCACTAGTGGGTGCCTAGGGTGGAGCCAGACGCTAGCAGAATACTGGTTTAGCACCATAGCTTTGCCTGAAATGTTTGGGTCCTGGGCTTTGGCCTGCCCTCTTCTGTTTAAAAATCCCTTTCTTCAATTTGTTCTGTGGCTTAAGTGAAGTCCGAGTCTTTTTATTTCCCCTCTAATATGATAGTAATTTCTGGTGATGAAGTCATCTGGAAATTGCACACCCCCCAGAAAAAAGTTTTGAAAAAGAAAAGAGAAAGCTTCCTAGGGTTTTGGCTTAGCCTCAGAGACTTCTGAACAAACCAGGCTCCCTTGGAGCCGGTTTGGCGTGCAATACTGCCAACGTTATGTGGCCACAACAAAGCATTTACATTGCTCCATTCTGCAGGGGATAGTGGCTTTGCCCAGGGCTCCGAGGGCCTTGGCCCAGGCAGTGGTCTTGGGAGCTTCTGTGATCTTCAGTGTCCCAGACAAGGCCTGCAGAGAGCGTGAAAGAGTAGAGAATATCTCTGCTCTCTCGAGGGAGGGAGGCTGGTGGTCAGCCTCGGGCACTTGCTTGCCCACCTTGTAGCACCCCCCAGGACAGGCCAAGCTGGACTGCTTTGGAAAAGCTCTGTGGTCCCTGGTCCCAGGTCCTGCATAAAGAACGATGTGGGTAGCTGTGCTGGGGGAGCTGGGCTACTGAAGGTCCATCCAAGTTCGGCTTCACAGGCCCTTCTTGAGGAAGAAGTACCCAGATTTCCCTTCAAGGGAAACCCTGCAATGTGGGCTTTGAGCGTCTCTAAGGGGCCCGAACACAGGTGTAGAGGGCTGCTCAACACAGCCTCTCCTGCTCATCACCAGGCCAGGCCCCTTAGAACCGAGAGACGACAGCGAGGGCAAATCGGGGCCCTGCTTTCTGCACCCCTGCCCCAACCAGGAACTCTGGACAGCGCGGGGTCACAGGCCGCACGGGCCTTGCCTGAGGAAGGGGCAGCTCCCTGGGGCCCCAAGTGAGAAGTCAGAACAGGAAGCTGGCCAAGAGGCCCATCTATGCTCTTTCCGGGCGGATGAGATGCTGCCCAGAAGCTGCAACCCGAGTATCAGCAACCAAGGGCCGGGTGGAGAGCTTGCCCTGGCTCCGGCTGCTCCCGCTGGAGCCGAGGTCTCTCAGACCTGTCTGGGGAGCGGTCCGCGGCCCCCGCGGAGGGCTAGCCAGCCTGATTGTGCCTTCCCCCCCTCCCCCTTTGTCCGGCTGTTCTAGGTCTGGTTCCAAAATCGCCGGGCCAAGTGGAGAAAGAAGGAGAACACCAAGAAGGGCCCGGGCCGGCCGGCCCACAACTCGCATCCGACCACGTGCAGCGGGGAGCCCATGGACCCGGAGGAGATCGCTCGCAAGGAACTGGAGAAGATGGAGAAGAAGAAACGCAAACACGAGAAGAAACTGCTCAAGAGTCAGAACCGCCACCTGCACTCGCCCGGTGGCCTGTCCCTGCACAGTGCGCCCAGCTCCGACAGCGACAGCGGTGGCGGAGGCCTGTCTCCAGAGCCACCGGAGCCGCCACCGCCGACCGCCCCGGCCAAGGGCCCCGGAGCGCACGGCTCTGGCATCGCAGGTTCCGCTCCGGTACCTCCTGGCGAGCCACCCGCGCCTGGCACCTGCGACCCTGCCTTCTACCCGAGCCAAAGAAGCGGCGCCGGTTCGCAGCCGCGGTTAGGCCGCCCGGCGGACAAGGACACGGTCCCTTGCGGGCCCGGAGCGGCAGCGACTGCGGGCCTGCCTAAGGCTAGCCCGTTCAGCGTGGAGAGCCTGCTGTCTGACTCGCCACCGCGCCGCAAAGCCACCCCAGCCAACGCTGCGGCCACCGCAGGGCTGGACTTCACGCCCGGGCTGCCATGCGCACCTCGGACCCTGATTGGCAAGGGCCACTTCTTGCTCTACCCCATCACCCAGCCACTCGGCTTCCTGGTGCCACAGGCAGCGCTCAAGGGCGGAGCGGGCCCTGAGTTGGTGCCCAAGGACGCGCCCCCCGCGCCGCCGGCGCCCCCCGCACCACCCGCGCAGGCCAGCTTCGGGGCCTTCCCCGGACCTGGTGGCGCTGCGGACCCGGCCTTCGCCCGTCGCAGCCCTGAGGTTGTTGCCTCTCCCGGGCCACCGGCTCCCGCTTCTTTCCGGGACCTAGCAGCGGCGGCTGCCGAGAGCGGTGCCGGGGACTGCGCGGACGCGGGGACCGTCTGCCCCGCGGCCCCGCCGCCCCCGCCCCTCGAAACGTCGCCCGGCCCGGGCCCCAGAGCCCCCAGTCCACCCGGGGAGCCAGCCACTTGCGGCGCCGCTGAGCCGGGCGCTGCTACAGGACCCAGCCCGCCCGAGGGCGAGGAGGTGGACATGGACTGAGCTGCGGACCGCGGCTGGAAGAGGCGCTTAGCCAGCCGAGCCCGCTCGCTCAGCCCCAGACTCCCAACGAATCAGGTGATCGGCTCTTAGAGACATTGCTTTTTCCCTCCTGCTTTTTGTTTTCTTCCTTTTATTATTATTTTTAAAGGCAAACGAGAACGCTGTGTCGATGGGGGCCAAGGCAGCAGCTGCAGGTCCTGGGGTGAGGTCCCCTCCTCCGGAGGGATCAAAAGACCCCCGTATCCCCTAACCCCCAAAAACCCCACAACGAGAATCCTCAGCCTTGTAAAATGCAAAAATGTCTAAGAATATTTATATATGTACCATTTTTTATAAATAAAGCTGATCAAACGCAAACTCTGGGCTCCATCGTTTTTTTAAATTTTGGGCTGCACTCCCAACCTCTTCCTCCTCCTCCTCCTCCTCCTCCT
>NW_022196905.1:133814208-133815278 GCF_008632895.1 Mastomys coucha
ACGCCCCAGCGCGCACCCCCGCACACTGGCACACGCCGGGGGCGCGCAGCGCGGGGTGACGAGAGCCGGGGGCTGCAGAGGGCCGGGCCGCTGGGCTCCTGCAGAGTTTTGATATGAAAGTAATTATTTTCCGGTGGCGGCTGCGGGGACTGGGTTTCTTGCCCAAAGGGTTATTATACATTACCGATTTCTAGTGATATGAAATCACATAAACTTCCTACAATAATAGAATTAGCATGAAAGGCTGGGGTGTCAAATTGAAATTGGAGAATAATAGCGCCGGCAGCTGGGGGAGTGCGTGCGCATATTGGAGCGGAGATGGGGGATCGTGGGGCGGAATTTTCATGAGCTGCACTCTTTGTCAGCGCGCTTGTAGCGGGCTATATTAAGATAGATGCCCAATGATATCCCTCATTGTTCTGTCGCTTATATTGATGTTGCTGCGTTATCAGCCTATTGATCATGTGTCGCCTGTAATAGGACAGGCGCCGCCAACGCGCCTCTTTACAAAAGCTGAGCACATTTGTTCTAATAGGGTCCGCGTCCCCAGGGGACCCTTCCGGGGCTTCAGGACATCTGCAGCAAAGAAATATTAGCAAACTTGGCTGGAGCCTGCAGCCAGCCCCCTGCGCCCCACCCCGAAGTGATTCACTACCGGTCTCCAATTCATCTCCTACTACCCTCACCAAAAAAGAAGAGAGAGAGAAAGAGAGAGAGAGAGAGAGGAGAGAGAGGGAGAGAGAGAGAGAGAGAATATCCCAATCCAACAGCCTCAATTTTCCCGAGCCTTGGGTCCTCGGTGCCGCAAAAGCCACCAATTCCCCAAGAAATTGGGACCCCAATTATTAAAGCCATTAATTCCAGCGAGGCTGAGCGCAGTGGAATTGTGTTTACAGCCTCGTTAAATATCCCTGATCCCTCCTGGTCATCAGGCCTTTATTTGCAAATAAATTGAAAATAATCAGAAGGACAGCTTTCCTCCTCGCGCGGGTGCAAATGAATTTTGGAGCCGGAGTCCCTTTAATAATATTTACATAATTTTCACTCAGTGACTGATATTTGCTCTCTAG
>NW_022196905.1:133820327-133860180 GCF_008632895.1 Mastomys coucha
GCCCAGCAGGTTTCTAGGCAGCAGGCAGGAAGGCCCTTCCCCATCATTTAGGTGGGCCTAAACAAATCTTCTCCGAGGCCAGGTCTCTTGCTGGAGATGTCCCCACCTCCCCCACTCTGCCCACCAGACCAGAGGCCCATCCTCCCCCGCAGCAGGATATTGAACCAGAAGGTTTCTCCTCCCCCTCCGTAGTTACCCCTTAACCCAGCCAGAGTGCTTTAGGGGCCTGCCTGCCGGAAGTGGGTACCTGGACAGTTCGCAAGCTCTGGGGAGGCTAGGAAAGGTTGGTGTGCTCAAGTCCTCCTTAGAAAGGGAGAGCAGCGGAGATGGACTAGGGCCACTACCCCCCCCCCCCATAACCCATCCGCATAACTCCCACCCTCTGGTCCCCTTTTTCTGAGGAATCCAAGCTTTGCACTTAATGAGTCGTGAAGTGTGAGAACTTCCGGACCGCAGGTCTCTGATGCCAATTCCAGATGTGCAATGCGGGTGGGGTGGGGCCTGGGCCTGGAGGCCAGAGCCCCCCCCCACCCCCGCCTGACCGCGGTCCCCCTGTCCGGGATGCAGTTTCCCCAGCGCCGAATTGGAAACGGGGAACGTCTCCACTGAGAAATTACTCTTTTTATTATTTGTAGCGTTCCTGGTGCCCTTATTTCACGGCCCGGACAAACGGAATATTACTTTTAAAACACTATGAAATGCCAGGTCCTGTCCTCAGAGCTATTTCGGGGGGAATTCAATTTTCGTTGAATGGCGAGAAGGGCCGGTGTTTCTTTAGGGGCTGAGGGTGGCAGAGGAAAATGCTCAGGGGTTGCCTTGGCAGTCCACAGAGGTTTGTTGGTGGCCGGGTTACACACCACAACCGTTCATACACCTGCAGCCACAGGGACACTTCTTCCACACACCCGGTAGACAGCTCCGTGGTACTTGGCCTAGGTACTTGGCCTGCCTTGCTAGTCTCTTCATACTCTGGCCTGGCTGTAAGGTGATCTTACAGCCTGTAAAAGCCGCCTGCAAGGTGATCCGCTTATCCCCACGGCGCCCTGGCCCCACCCCCCGACCACAGAAGGGGCTCTTTCTAGGCCTGCGGGGAGGAAAGTTCTCTTTCTGGTCCCTCACATTTCTAGTCCACAGTAGAAGTCCACCCACCCAAAGTAACTTCCCTTTCTGATGTTGGTGCTAAGGAGAGGAAGCAGGCTGAAGGCCGAGACCGGCCCAAAGACCTGATTCTTAATTTGAACTGAGGTTACTGTCTCTTTTGTGATGATAATTGGAAAGTTCTTCTTAGCAGTTCCCCCAAAACTTCTGCCCCAGAGTCCCAGACAGATCACTGTCTGTCCTCAGTTCCCACTGGCCTCTGGCCCTATGAGTCTGGCATTAGTGAGGAGTCATTAGGATGCAGGGGAGAGATGTGTCTCTCTCCTTCCTCCATAAATAAGAACAAAAGTGAGGGTGAGAATAATATCCCTCTGTCCCACTTTCTTTCCTGAGTTTTCTTTTTCCAAGTCCTTTCTAGGGTCACAAGGCTGTGCCCTCTGCCTCTGTCCTCGGAGGTGCAGAAACCAGGGTTAACCTGAAAAGGACCAACTTGGCTTTTTGATAACCGTCAAGTTAAGACTGACCCATCTAACCATGGCAGAAACAGAGGAAGAGCTCAGGGGAAACAAATAGGACCAAGAGTGGCCTGTAAGTAACTTTTCCCCCTCTGCTCTTTTTAAACTAGAAACAAACAGATGGGGCCCTAGCTGCTAAGTACAGCTCTGGGCTGTCTTTCTTAAACAGTCCCTCTTATTCAACTATCCTCCCCCCCCCACCGCCCCCCAGGCTCGCCTCACTGGTGGAGGGTCTCCCAACGCTCACTGTAGTGAGAGGATCTGAATGCTCTCAGCTGCAATAAGAAGAAACAGCTCTCCACCCTAGTTCTCTGTGCCCAGACCCCACAAAAATATCGCACTATCCAATTTCCTGTAAACACATACTGGAGCTAGAGTTAAGACTCTTTTATGCTTAAAAAAAAAGATAACAAAGCGATTTAAAGATAATTAATTGCATTAAACTATTGACTAACTACCTCGCTCAATAGTAATTCATTTAGAGAATATTAAAATCGGAGGAACAATGATAAAATTGACGCTGATTCCCACGGGGAGGGGAAGGCCAGCAAATTAGATACTTTCTTAATCTGGCGTAAATAATAACATGTCTGTCTCCCTCTCTCTCAAGCCAATTCCCCTATCGTTTATACCAGACTCCAAAGCTGGCTTTCATAATTGATATCAGTTACTCAATGAGTACTTTTTCATTTGGTCTTGTTATCCGTAATAATTGGGAAGTTCAGGGGCTTGGAGTTGGGATTTCCGAGCTGGCCTGGTTCCTCCTTTGCTTGGCTGACCTGGGGCCCAGACCTCGGCTGGAAGGCCAGCGCTCTGGTGTCCATTGATTTTTAACGTGTTTATGACAGTTTATCTGTTCCAGGGTCTCTACTCTAGTTCTAGACACAATGAAGTGGAGTTTGATGCCCTCCAGGACCTAAGACTGGCTCCCTTCAGCAATGACCACCTAAGTCCTGTGGCTTTACCAGAGGTTGGGGGGGCGGGGCGCTGAAATGCTGGGTGTTGGGGGGGCATATCCGGGTTTAAGAGCACCCCACTCAGTTTTTGTTTGAAAAGTGGTGGGTCAAAGCATCGAACCCCGGTCTATCTCGGGCGGTGGGGACCAGAGAAAAATTTGGAAAGAAGAGAGAAAGAGAGTGCACTTGGAAGAAGCCAGCTGGGTCTGTCCACCACCTTGTGGGAAGAGGGGCTCAGATACCAAGTCTGCACCCACCTTCCCCACCCCAAGGCCTGGACTAGGGAGCGTTGATGCTCGGCCGGAGCCCTGCCAGCCTGGAGGGTCTCTGAGATGGCTCTTTCGTTATTTATTCACTTATTTATACATTTATAAAGTGTTTACTTAGATCGGCGCAGATGTAACATCTCATTTACAGCGTGGCCTCGGGGCATAGAAGCAATTGGCAACAAAAGAGTAACTCCGGAGAATTAGAGAAAAACACACACAAAACAACCAAGCGAACAGGGGTGGGGGGGGAGAGAGCGCGCTAGGCGGCGCTTGGCTCGGGACCGCGGGACAAACGGAGGGGGTGAGGGTCCTCAAGGGGGGAGTGCGCTGGATCTTGGAAGTGCCTGAGCCCCAGGGTGCTCAGCAGTGTGCCCCCACCTAGCCTCTTTGGAGAGGATGGGGGGCACAGGCGTGGGCGGGACCTACCACAGATCCAGAGGCCGTGGTGACTTGGAAGACTTGTCATCACCATTGAGCAGGGAGGCCTCCAGGGGGACTCTAGTCTCCCACCCGTTCTCTGTCTTGGAGGGGGATGTTGTGTGCTGACCACAGTAGGATCCCTGCCTGGTGGCTCCAGTTTCAGCTGGCCTCGCCTCCCCCCGCCCCCCCAGCCCTGTCTGATGTGGACAGACCTTCTGCTTGGCTCCTGCCCGAACCACTGGTGTCTATCAGTTGGTCCTCTGCTGCAATGACCGCAGCTTCTGGCTCTGGGAAACTGAGGCTCACGGTCTTTGTGGCGCGAGCTAGGCAGCTGAGGACCCAGATTCATGCCCCACCAACTTGCTTAGGGCAGAAAGGAGAAGATTTACCAGGCTAGCTGAAAGCTTGGGGCGTGCTCTCACCCCTCCCTTGGGGAACTCCCCCATTCCTCCAGGGTCTGGCCTCATCTTCCTCATTCAGGGACCACGCCCCTGCCCTCCAATCATGAACCTTCCGACAGCCAGGATTCCCGCCCTCCCTGCAGTGACGTCTGTTTTTCTTTTGGGGGGGAAATTTCGGGTCCCTGACCTTCAGGATTTTATTCTTCCAGGGCCAGGACCTCTATCCCTCCCTTTTTAGGACCCTCCCCTCCCCCTAAGGGGACCTCGCCCTCCCGTGGTCCCTGGCCAGGGCGCGGAGCCCCATGCTCAGCCGTCAGGGCGCTGACGGGAGGCAGCTGCGGCTGTGTAACTGGGAGCTGGTTGCCTGGCAACCCGAGGCGGCTCATTACCGCGGCCACAGTGATTAACCAAAAATGAAAAAAAAAAAAAAAAAAAAAAGGAAAAAAATAAGGAGGAAAAAAATAAGGAAAAAGCGGGGAATATGAAAGTAGAATACATTATTTAATTAGCTAATTGATAATCAACTTCTTTTTAATTATTCATTTAATTAAAAAAAGTGTAACTACAACACTACCCTCACAGAGCTGTTGATACCCTGGCAGCATTTTCAAAGCCGTCCTTCTGCAGCCGCTGAGAGCTGAGAGGCAACTTTCCCTCAGCCCTGTTCACCCCAGGCCCTTCCCCTTCAACAGTGGAGGACAGCAGCCCAGAGCTTTCTGGGACCAGAAAGCGCGTGTGTTCTTTCCTCACTCTGTGGCCTCACTGTATCCCTAGTTTCAGGCTGCCCATCTACAGACACCGATTTAGAGGCAGAGCTGTGCAGCTGGTCTCTTCTACTTGGCTTCATAGATACAGCCTTGGACTGCCAGCTGTTCTCTCAAGGCTGGAAGACCAAACAGGTGCTGGGGTTCTGAGTAGTTCACTGGTATTGAGGAACGACCTTTCACCTGGGTCTCCCTGAGGCTGACAGGATGCAATCCTTCCTCTCTCTGGTGGGGATATCCACATCCCAGAACGACTTGACTTTCTTACATAGGCCAGCTTATCCAGGACCTGCCAAGGGACATCGGTGCAGGCCCTTGTAATTGGCTGAAGGCCAAGAGTGGGTCAAATTAGCCGCCTTCTCAGCAAGTTTGGTGCAAGCTTCCTGCTGGGAGCCCAGGCAGGATAAGAGACCACAGCCCTGCCCCTGGGTACAGGGAAGACAGAAGGTGAGCTCAGGGCCCACCTCATTGGCTGCTAATCAGGTAGATGCAGGGTCTCTGGACTTGTGGGGTAGGAATGCCACCAAGGCTGGTCTCAGGTTTCACTTTCTCCCTTTGTGAGAGACACCTACTCTGACCCTCCCCGGGGAGTCTTGTTATTTATTTATTTGGAAATAAGGTCTTCTGGAATCTAGGCTGGATTTGAACTTTTGATCCTCTTGCCTCAGCCTCCAGGGTCCTGTGATGGCAATCTGTGCTGTCACAACAAGCTATTTCATCTGAAGGAATATCTTACAGATCTTCTCAACTAGATCCTCTTTGGTTGTGTGTGGCTCAGGAGACTGTGTACACTGTCAGAGAGTTACTACAGACATCTGTAGGTTCAAACGTCTGGGGTGAATCGGGGCATGCAATCTTTGACTGAATTGCAGGACTTTTGTTTGCTCGTTGGGTTTTGGTTTTGGCTACAGCCTGGCAGAGTAAGGTCAAGGTCAGAGAGGGCAGAGCTCTGGCTTGAGAAGATATGGCTTTGCTTCTTTCTTCCCCATCCTGGAAGCAACTTTAGCTCCCACAGGTCATCCGAGTGTTTCCATCCTCTGTGCTGGACCCCCTACCAGAGCCTGGCCGCCTGCACAGCATGAGTGAGGAAGCCGCCTGGATGCCTGGGGTGCAGATTCTCATATCTGGATCCATCTTTGGCCTTCAAGCAAGTGTCTGGTGTCTGGGAGGCTGGCATACGGAGGATAATCACTAGGATCTCTCTGTACTGCCAGAAGAGGGAGTTACCACCAGCAGAAATGTCCAGAACCTATGTAGAAGTTGGGAGGCTACGCACGCATCTGAAATCACAGCACTCCTACAGTGAAATGGGACACAGAGACAGCAGAATCCCTGGAAGCTCTCAGGCCAGCTCAATATACAGTAACATTTTAGATGACAAAGACCTTGTGCCAAACAAGGTGGAGGATGTGGGCTGACATGGTTGTCTACGGCACCTACACAGCTAAATTCACATACATAAACATACACAGGCAGGTGAAGAAAAAAAAAAAAAAAAAGACCTGAGTCAGAAATCTTGCTGGAGTTGCAGATTTAGGGAAATAGCTCATGCTATCTGCTTAATGGGGGAAGGGGGTGCCTCAGGCTCATGCTCTGTGACCCCACCACAACCTCAGAATATGCCTATGTTCACAGATAGGGCCCTTGTAGAAGTGCAAACAAACAAATCAACCGAGCTCAGGAATCCAATCCCCTGGGAGGGGGGATTAAAAAGAGGGAATCCAGATTTAGGCACACGTAGAGGTACTGTCTTGTGAGGAGAGAGGACCAATACTCATCTTCACACCTGGAAGGAGCCTAAGACTCCTCAACTTTGAACTCAGTTCTCTGGGAGTATGAAGAATAAATATGTGTGCTATTTGTTACTCAGCTTGAGCAGACTGACACAGTATCTACTACAGGGAAGACACAAAGGAAACATCTGGTGATTGTACCCATTATACCTAGTCTCACCTGGGCTCTGGAGGACTTTGGATGCTTGTGCTTCCGTGGGGCGCGCAAATCTATCAGAATTGTGGGTGTCCACTCTCCTAATACTAGGGCAGAGTAAGATTTTGAACCAGGACTAGTGTTATGGACTTGCCTTCTAAATTACTTGAGAGACTTTTGAGGAGGCTAGGCCTGCCTACCTCAAAAAGAGAATAAAAAGAAGCTGGGAATCTATCTTAATGGCAGAGCCCCTGCCTAGAATCCCCCAGTGAGGGGCTGGGGTGTGGCTCAGTGGTAGAGCCCCTGCCTAGAATCCCCCAGTGAGGGGCTGGGGTGTGGCTCAGCATAGAGCATTTATTTAGTATGTCCAAGGCTTTGGATTCTGTCCCCAGTACCATTTGGTCAAGCAATCAGGGACAGAAAAAGGATTCTTCCAGTCTCCATCCAGCAGTCATGGCTGTCCCTTATCCAGCTCCCTTCTGTAGAAGATAGAGCAGTTTGGAGCTGGCCAGCCAGAAAGCCAGCAAATGTCTGCCTTACCAATGTTGATTTCAGGGGACTTTGGTTCAAGAAGACCTTCTTGAAGCTGAAAACAGAAGCTTGTCATAGCCTCCGATTTTGTGAAAGGAGCTAGCATGTGGGATGGTGGGGTTCTCTGCTTGTAGCTGCAGATTTATGTAAATACAGGTTGTGGAGCTCAACCTAGCTTTCCTTTCTTTCCCCTCCCCTGCCTGTAACATAAGGGCATTAGTGCTGATGGCTGGCGGATTCCCTCTGCCCGTCAGTGAGCGCCACTTAATTCCCAGGCAAATGTCGACTTATCTCATGCGTGTGCAGTGGCTTAGGATCTCTCATCAGCTTGGAAGCTGTAGCAGGGAGGCAAAGACAGGGCCACAGAGCTGGCTGGCTTGCCCTACCCTAGGCTGTGCTTTCTTCAGCTTGCCTATCAGGAGCACCCACTGGGAACCACTAGAGAGGGTTCCAGAAAGCTAGGCTGGCGTCATTGTGACTCTAGATGGGTCCCTGTCCTTTCATGAAGTCCAGCTTCCCTTTCTGAGAAAACAGGGTCAGCCTACCTTGGTGGCACAGTCCTGTCATATGAACTGCATGGGAACTTGGAGCCGGAGGATTTAGAAGTTCAAGGTTAGCCTGGACAACTTAGGGAGACCGTTTCCCCCCCCCCCCCCAAAAAAAAGCTAATCAGCCAGGTTGTGGTACATGCCTTTAATCCCAGCGCTCAGGCAAGCAGATATCTGAGTTTGAGTTCAGCCTGCTCAGAGTGAGTTCCAAGATAGACAGGGCTACACAGAAAAACCCTGTCTCAAACTAAACAACATAAAACAAAACAAAACACCAACTAAAAATAAAACAAAAACTCACAAACCAAACCAAACCACCACCACCACCAACAAAACGTTTTTAAAAGTCTGGGGGGCATGGCTCAGCAGCAGAACAACTGTTTAGAATTCCCCAGAGAGGGGTTGGGAGCATGACTCACCAGCATAACACCCGCCCATTATGCTCCTGACCCTCGCTTCCACCATAAATAAAGAGTTTAAAGCAGAGAACACTAAGAGAACCGACAAGATGGGCTGAATAGAGGTAAGTGGATGTAGGAACGCGCACACATCTGCCAGGGATGACGCTGTCACTGGATTCACACACATCAAACAGGAGGCAGACTTCTGTCCTGAGCCTATGTTCTATGACCACAGACATTGGTGACAGGAGATAGATATGTGGGTGCCCAAGAGGCAGGCACACGTTTGACCAACCCATGTAACTCCAAGCCTCCCAGGTGAACCCTGAAGGACAAGGGCAAGGGCTAGAAGCCAGCTCTGCCAGAAGCCTAGCTCTCACACTTGCATTCAGAGGTGGGCCTACGGTATATAGAGGTGACAGGCAGGGCTTAGCAATACAGCTTACTTATATTTTGTGCATTAGTGATTGTTTAACATACACAAGCCCTACGTTCCATCTACAACACTTTCTCCAGAGGAAGAAAAGGGGGTGACAGAGAAGATAGAAGCTAAGGGCAAGAGGTCACCTCCTCTCTATGGACTTTTAGATCAGATGAGAGTCATAGGGCTCCCCTAATTTGAGCACTTTAGAGGTGGGAAGAGAGTCAGACAGACGCTCAAGGTCATCTTCAGCTACCTTTGAGGCCAGCCCGGGCTTCCTGAGAACCTGTCTCAAGTGAATAAATATACAAATGAACATTTTAAAAGGGCTAATGGTGCTGATGAGTCCAGGCTTAGGGAACCACAGATGCAGGAGCAGGAGGGCAGGTGGAATTATGTCCATCTAGCTCGCAGAGGGCAGAGTCCTGGAGGCTGGCTTGCTGTGTGAAGCTGGAGTTTGGTCCTCATGGAGGCTCGACTGTGGTTTGGCCATTGTCTCTTCTCATCAGGCCTAAAGGTCCTTAGAGAAGAGGTGACCTCTTGCCCTTGTCCCCTCTACCTTCTCCATTACCACCCTTTCTCTCTCTGGCTTTAGAGCCTTGAGAACCACAAAATTAGTTCTAAAGAAAAAAAAAATAACCCCGTTATTTCACCACTAATCCCATAACTCCTTTAATTAAGTCAATGGTAGTCTAAATTGCTCTAAACATCTTTTGGGGGATTATATATTTTAATCATCATTATCCAATGAATATTTGATTATGGAGTCACCCTATAATCAAGAGTGAAAAACTATAATCCAAAAAAAGGGGCATTTAATAACACTTTAAACGCCTGGGTATTTGATAAAGGGTGTTAGAGGATTAGGTGGCCATTGAAGGGCTGGGCTGAGACACCCAGTCAAGGACTGCAGCTATCTTTTACTCAAGAATGAGACCACACTTTGAAAAAAAAAAGAAGGGAAGTTAAGCTTCTACACATCCCCCCATTACCCATCTTTACCTCCACATCATCCCTTATCCCACTTCCCATCACCCTATCACCAATGGCTTCATCCCAGGCACTCCCTAACACACCTCACCCCACCCCCATCACCTCCATCCATCCGTCCTCACTCTGAATGTCACCACTAATGAACCTGCCACCATTACCTCTATCGTGGCTCTCACCCTGCCCCTGTCCTGTCCCCCTTAGTCACCCTTCACTCCACCTTCCATCACCTCCCATCATCCCTTACTCTGCCCTCTGTCACCTCCCATTACCCCTCATCCCTCACCCTGCTACCTTGTCTTTTCTTGAGTAACAATGTATCTCCTCTGCACAGCTCCTGGGAGAATGCTAGCTGTGATTCTCTCTAGAGAGGCCTCCACTGCCCAGGGCTCCTCTGCCTGAAGGCAGGACTGTATTAAGAGCATTTTTTTTGATTGATGGCCATGTGTCTATCTTCAGACTGAAGACGCTTAAATGGTGCAGTCCTGTCATCCCAGCTACTCTAGAGGCCGAGGCAGGAGTACCAAGAGTTCACGGACTCACTGGGCTACAGTGTGAGTGAGTTCAAGGGTAGTTTGGGCAACTTAGATGATATCTTTGATCAAAATAAAGGGTGAAAAGAAGGCTAGGGGTGTAAATCAGTGGCAGAGCACCTGCCTAGAATCTCCCAGTGAGGGGCTGGGGGTGTGGCTCAGTTGTAGAGCCCCTGCCCAGAATCTCCCAGTGAGGGGCTGGGGGTGTGGCTCAGTGGTAGAGCACCTGCCTAGAATCCTCCAGTGAGGGGCTGGGGTGTGACTCAGTGGCAGAGCACCTGCCTAGAATCCCCCAGTGAGGAGCTGGGGTGTGACTCAGTGGTAGACTGCTTTCCCATCATGTGCAAGTCTCTATGCTCAACCCCCAATACTACCAAACAGAAATAGAGACAAGACACCCATTAAAGATGACGTGGTTTAGGACTAAGCACACTGCTTGCAGATGCAGCATCTTCCTTGTGTCTTATTTAGCCCATGACAAGTCTCTGCGACCCTTGCACTCACACTCCTTCCAGGGTCTGATACCCACTAGCTGGGCTCTTCTCCCTGAGGCATCTGCTCTTCAGCCCTTCAGCTAGCCATCCAGGCCACAGCGACCCTAGGGGGCGCCGGAGGCCCCACCCTCTCCCTCTCCCTCCCCCTGCTGTATCTCAGGAGCTCTTCTATTGATGTCTGTTACTGCTCACGTTTTAGAGTCACTTTCCAGGGGGGAACATCTGTCATTTAACACTGTGACGCCACAGGAACACACGTTAAAACAATCTTGTTGCCTTTAATTTACTTTCTTCCCAATAGTATGGAGAGAAGCAGAGATTCCCAGGTGTTCCTGGGGGGAATAGATTCAGAAGTCCCGCTCCACCTCCTCCTCCCCCCCCCCATCTGTACGACATGCCTGTGTCCCCAGTGACTCCCCAGGGCAGATTGATTTATTCCTCTGCAGATCTGCCTGGGGGCCACTGTGAGAACCAAGCACTGTTACCTCTCAGGGACAAAGGAGGCTGTGTGGGGCTGTCATGTCAGCATGAGGTGGACAGGGAGGAGGCTCCTGCCCTTCTCCCAGCCTGGGGCTCTCCCTCTTCTGCCTGCCATCCCACCTGGGCTTCGGGGTCCACATTTTCCACCTATGTACACAGCAAACAGAAGAGTGGGTCCCTTGTTCATGTGTCTTTGTGCTTTCCACCCTTGGGGTGACACTGTGTGACACATTCTTTCCAGCCCATGAGTCCTCAGCTCTGAATATACCACTGACTGGTTAAGAGAGGGTCTCCACTTCACGCAAGAGGAAATGGAGCTTCAGAGAGGACCAGACACACAGCCAAGCAGTAGCTGACCATGGATTTGAACATCAATAGGCTACATGGGAGGGTTGGTTTAGTTGGCAGTGACTATGGGGACACTGACTGTTAGGGTCATAAACCTCAGGGCTTCTGACTTACAGATCACTTCTTTTGTATATATTTATGATATATTTACATCTGTTATATTTGTTATTTATTTATTTATTTATTTATTTATTTGGTTTTTGAGACAAGGTTTCTCTGTGTAACAGAGCCCTGACTATCTTGGAACTCCCTCTGTAGACCAGACTGGCTTCAAACTCATAGACATCCACCTGCCTCTGTTTCCCAAGTGTTGTGATTAAAGGCATGTGCCCCCATGTCCAGCATATATTACTTCTTCTTTGAGGCACTTTGTCCCTCCCTTCTGGCTACCCACAGGGACCCTTTGTATAATTACCCTTTTTGCAGAGAGAGAGAGAGAGAGAGAGAGAGAGAGAGAGATTGAGAGAACTGTCTTTTGAAGGTATTTTTTTTTAAAAAAATATTTATTTAATGTATATGAGGACACTGTTGCTGTCTTCAGACACACCAGAAGAGGGCATCGGATCCCATTACAGATGGTTGTGAGCCACCATGTGGTTGCTGGGAATTGAACTCAGGACCTCTGGAAGAGCAGTCAGTGCTCTTAACTGCTGAGCCACCCCTCCAGCCCGAGAACTATCTCTTTCCTCTGCCTTGACTAACTGCTGGGCACCACTCAGTTGCCTACATTGCCCAAGGCCTAGAGGATCAGAACAATGTCAGCCCTCCCTGGGCTTTGCCAAGGCTGATGCTCAAAAAATCTTTTAACAATTTTTTTCCAAGCTAGTGGGAGACCCCTGGAGTCCCAGGTTCCAGCAACAGGGGTTGGGTGGTAGTGGGAAAGGCCTGGGGTCAATGTGGCTGGACTGTGACAGTCTGGAGTTGTCATGTGATCGGATCACTGAGGCTGGGCTATGGTTGTGTGACAGGCCACTTTCACCATCTGGGACAGGAGGGGAGGGTATCTGGCAGAGGCCACAAGGTTGTATCCCATGCATGTATGTGGAGAGGTGGCCCATGAGTTTCTGTTTCCTGGGTGTGACATGGCATATCCCACAGGGACCTAGTGACAGCACAGAGGAGCAGACAACAATCTCAGTCCCGACCAGTTTTCTCGTGGACCTGCTTGGGGAGTCAGTTTCCCCATCTGATATATGGGTGCTCACACCTCACTGGAGGTGGAGCTTGCCCAGACTTTCCCTTCGGCATTGTGTGACATCCTCTTCTCTCTAGCCCTGGGATCCACCAACTACCAATCTCCTTTTTTGTCCTTGGCCCTGGAGGAAGCCTCACAGGCCTGCTATGCTAGAGGTAAAAGCTGGGATGGAGGAGGGGCAGGGCCCCCATGACCCCCTTCACACGTCACTGCCTCCTGCCGGCCCAGTGTGGTATTTCTTTTGTGTGGCTCCCTGAGCTATCAAGAACAAGGAGCCAACCAGGGACAAGGGGTCAGCTTTTGACACTGCCCTGGAGTCTCAGAAACGTGCTGTGACCCACTGTGCACTGCAGTTATTAGAGATCACACACGAAGGTGGGCAGAGAAGAGGTACTAGACAGGAGAATTCTCTCTTCTTCTTCTCTCCTTCTCCTCCTCCTCCTCCTCTTCCTCCTCCTCCTCCTCCTCTTCTTCCTCCTCCTCCTTCTTCTTCCTCTTCCTCTTCCTCCTCCTCCTCTTCCTCCTCTTCCTCTTCTTCCTCTTTCTCCTCTTCCTCTTCTTCCTCTTCTTCTTCTTCTTCCTCTTCCTCTTCTTCCTCCTCGTCCTCCTCCTCCTCTTCTTCCTCCTTCTCTTTCTCCTCTTCCTCTTCTTCTTTTGACTAAGCCTCCTCTTTTCCTTTCTCCAATGCAGGTTGAGTCCTTTGAGCTGGATACAATACCCAGAGCCCCACCTAACCACGGGACCCCAGCTGCCTTTTCTCTTGAATGGCAGGCTGGGATATGAAGAGAGGCTCACTCTCTGCTTCTAGGTCCCCAGGGCCCCTAGCCCTTTGTTGAATCCTCCAGTCAGTGGCCAGATCTCAGAGGCCTGAGCAGAGCTGATGCACAAGGAGGAAGCTTGATGGCAACCATTCAGGAAACCCATTCTCTCCCCACCCTTCTGTTTGACTTGGAGGGCTGAGCTGCCTCAGGCCCAGGCACCTCCCACACTCTCTGTCTCCCATCAAACGGCATGAATAATTTAGTCTCTAATTAAAAGTGAGGTCAAGCAATGAAGAATGGCTGTGTGGACCCTGGCACTGTGATGCATTAAATCCCTGGGACACCAGAGGCAAGTGGCCAGGGCTCTGGCTCACACAGCAAAGCTTCCGGGGCTCACACACAGGGACAACTGGGGAAGAGGTCCCTGTAAGAGAGCCAGTGAGATGGTTCAGTGGGTAGAGGTGCTTGCCACCAAGCCTGACCATGGGGGTTGAGTCCTAGGACATGGTAAGTGACAGTTGATTCCTGAAAGTGGTCCTCTCATCTCCACATTCGCGGGGGAGCATGCATGTGCAAAGGTATGCACACACACACTGATGCGCAGAATGAAGTCTTGAAAAAAAATGTTAAAAAGAAAAGAGAAGTCTCCATGATGGGGGCTGTTGTGTGCCAAGGCCCCTGAGGTTACCTCCGCAGTTGCTCCTTAGGGCCCCTCCCCCCTGCTGTGTCTCTCTTGCACATACAACAATGCATTCCAGAATGTTCCTTCTGGAACATTCTGGCCTATCAGCCTGCTTGGCTGGCCCTCTCTTTTTACTGCTTGGGCCTCTTCCTAGAGGTCACCTTGCTTGTCCACTGTGGCAGAAGGGCCATTTGCCAAGTTCACTGCTCCTGGCCACTCTTCACCCTTCTCTCTCTCTGTCTTTCTTTCTCTCTCTCTCTCTTTCTCTCTCTCTCCCTCTCTGTCTCTATTTCTAGCTCTGTCTCTACCTAGCTCTGTCTCTCTCTTTGTCTTTCTCCATCTCCCAGTCTCTCTCTCCATCTCTGTCTCTCTGTTTCTGTCTCTCTCTGTCTCTGTCTCTCTCTCCCCCCCCCCTCTCTCTCTGTGTGTGTGTGTGTGTGTGAAGGTTAATGGGCAGCCTGTAGGGAGTCTGTTCTCCTGTTCCACCATGAGGGTCTCAGAGACCAAACCAAAGCCCTCAGACCAGTCATCTGACTCTGATCCAGTTTTGATACATGAAATCTATTGCAAGTTTTTCTTTCTTGTTCCTTTCTTTTTGTTTGTTTTTCCTTTTGAAGCCTGGGTTGACTCTGGATTCACCATGTAGCTGACGATGACCTTGAACCTCTGATCCTCCTGCCTCTGCTTGCCAAGTACTGGAATCATGAGCCACTATGCCTGCTTTATGCAGTGCTGGGGATGGAAGTCAGGGCCTCTTGTAGGCTAGGCGAGCACTCTACCCACTGGGCTACATTCTTAGTCTGTTGTAGTTTATGTCAACACTTGTCTTTCGAGCTGGCAGATATCAGCAAGACCCCGTCTGCCTCTCTCAGGACACACAGTAGGAGCATGTGTGCAGACTTGCCCTTGTGGGCAGGGAGGAGACATGCGGAGTTATGCCTGCCTTCTCTTCTCTTGGTTCAGTGGTTAGTGGGAAAGTGGCCTACAAAGTCCTTCGAGCCTTCCCCACCACATCACTTTGTGGTCCAACCATCGTTGGCACTCCATGTTGAAGGGTTAAGGCCAATGGCTTATGTCATAGGTCACCAGTTTGGAGCAAGACTGACTCAGGCTGGCAGACTCATCCATGTGATCAGTGGAGCTGGTTTGGGTGGAAGTTCTCTTCTACCTCGTGGACTGGGAATCTGGGGAGGCCAAAGACATTCTCTGGACCTCAGCAACTTTCTTCTATAAAACAGGGAGGCCATACCTTGAGACCCGAGACCCCTAAGGTCCATTTGTTCCCAGGCCAGCATCCACCCTGAAGACTTTTCTGACCGTTTTGAGTCTGATACGGGGTAATAAGCCCAGGAGACCTCAGCCATCCTGAAAACTGCTGCTGTTCCAGAAGCTGTCTATGAGGCTGTATATAGCCAGGATGATCTGTTTAAAGAACGCTTGGAGGTCAGAGCCAAGCCTGGCTCTCGAACAGAGAATGTATGTGAAAGGCTGGCCCCAGGAGAGTATTAGCCAGGGCAGAGCTTACACTGCGCATGCTCAATGCCTCACTACCTATCTAGGTGTGGGGCTTCCTCTCTCGGCCACCTGTCTGGATACTGGTTTGTGTTTTCCAAAGGAAGACTGGGTGGGAGGAGGGAGCTGGGATAGGGGCCGGGTGGAGGGAGCAGAAGACCTTTGGTTAGCCGATTAAAGATGGATATTTTGTTTGTTACAATCAAGACCTCTGATTTCAGTTTTATAAATTTTTAAAATATTAATTATATTTTGGCAAGCATACGGAGG
Source organism: Mastomys coucha (assembly GCF_008632895.1). Lineage (NCBI taxonomy): Eukaryota > Metazoa > Chordata > Mammalia > Rodentia > Muridae > Mastomys > Mastomys coucha. Next base: position 133,835,846 of record NW_022196905.1, read on the forward strand.
TGAATGCGTTAGTGCTGGCGCCTGCTTAGAAGGCAGCTCTTGGGTGTTTGGCCCAGATTAGCTGCAGCAGAGGCTGGGCATTTTAATCCACCTTGTTAAGTTATTAAATTTTCTTTATTTACATGAGGATCTCACTTTCATTAGTATTGTAACAGGTGTTCATTAACAATTTATCATTTGGGAGGCCGTGAGACAACAGCTAAAGAGAGACATTGCTACAAAGTTTACTCTTAATTACAAGGAAGGCTGCTTGGAGGACAACAGCAGCCTGCTGCCACTCTGGCCACTTGCTCTCTGGGTTTTTATCAGAAGCTTCCAGAACTTTCCTTGTCGGACCTCGTCAACATTCCAGAATACTACTGAGCCACACCCCAGCCCCTCACTGGGGGATTCTAGGCAGGAGCTCTACCACTGAGCCACACCCCAGCCCCTCACTGGGGGATTCTAGGCAGGGGCTCTACCACTGAGACACGCCCCAGCCCCTCACTGGGGGATTCTAGGCAGGGGCTCTACCACTGAGCCACACTCCAGCCCCTCACTGGGGAATTCTAGGCAGGTGCTTACCACTGAACCAGATCCTTAGTCCTTCCTATGGATTTTCTGAGAGTCAGTGTGGGACTTTCTTCTGGTTTCTGTGCCCCGAGCCTTAGCCAGATCAGTGGGGTAGCCTGAAGTGAGTAAGGGCAGTGGTGCACGAGAGGAACAAATGATGGCTTCACAGTATGCATGATTCTAGAGACCTACCCAGACCAATATGTCCACGGGGGCTTTTCCTCGCTGTCCTCCGGTTGACCTGAGACTTTAGACTGCCTCTTTCATGCCCCTGTTTACTATGGATCAGCTTGTCTCCCAGGCTTTTTTAAACGCACCCTCCCCTGCTCAGACCACCATGGCCGCCCAAGAGAAAGCAGAGTGAGCGATGGTGGTACCCAGGAGCTGAAAAGAAGACCAAGCCCAGTCACCTCTCCTGCAGTCAGGGCACAGAGGGCACAGTGACTGGAATGTGTCCACGTCTTGGAGTGTCTTGTCCTGGGACTTGCATGTGTGGAGACTCCTGCTTTTGAAGCAGCAGGGATGCTGGTCTCTGCACTCAGACCGGTAGCTGCAGCTTTCTCTCCTGGACCTGTCATCCTTCCCAACTTCCGGTGCAGCCAACCTGTACTGCTCACAGACAGCAGACTCCTGGATATCTGGTCCTCTCTGTCTTACAGAAGTACCTCAGTGATGGTACCCCTGCCACCTCCCCTGAGTTGGATCTCCAGGTATTTCTGTGGGTGAGTTTTTAATATTCACGGCAACACTGACAATTTCCCTGGCCTTGTTACCGAGAGCCAGCATCGGATCTTCATTGTATCTGTGGACAGTTGGTTTATTCAGAGCCACTTAAAGACTCAAGAGTGATTCTCTTTTGTAATTTGAGAAGTTTTATGGGTGGAACATCAAAGTGACTGGCCAGGGAGCTGCGGCTCCTCTCCCCTCCTCACTCCTTCCCATGTCACATTGAATTTCCTTTTTCCATCCTTGCTGAACCCTCGGGCATGCTGAGCAGGTCTGGCTGGGCTGTGTGCGAGTGTGTGTGTGTGTGTGTGTGTGTGTGCACATGCGCGTGCATGTGCATGTGTGTGTGTGGCGGGGGTTCACATGTGTACCTATGTGAAAATGTATGTGTTTGTTTAATGTGCAGGTGTGTGAGAGAGATGCATAAGCTTGTGTTCTTGGAGGATTGTGTGTGTGAAACAGGTGTGTGCACATGTGTGGAGGTCAAAGGACTATCTTAGGTATCATTTTCTTTAGGCTGCCATCAACCTTAGGCTATTTTGTTTTTCTTTGTTTTTGTTTTTGTTTTGTTTTGTTTTGGTTTTGGTTTTATGGTTTTGTTTTGTTTTGTTTTGTTTTGAGACAAGATCTCTCATCAGCGTGGAATTTGTAGATTCAGCTAGATGGGTTGGCCAGTGAGCCCCAGAGATTCTCCTGCGTCTACTTCCCCAGAGCTGGAATTGCAAATATATACCATCATACACAATTTCATTCTTTCTTTTTAATGTGAACTCTGGAGTTGGGCCTCAGGTTCTCATGCTTTATGGACTAAGCCACCACCCCAGCCCTCCTTGAAAGACTTTGAAGCTGCAGATAGGACACTAGCTGACCTGAAGGGCTTTTACTCTAAAGCTTAGACCTGTGTCATGCTCTCTCCTCTTCCCAGGCCCATCTCAGGGATCAGTCTTCCTGCATGTAAATTGGGTGTCTTGGTGCTAGAGAGACGGCTCAGCAGTTAAGGGTGCTTGGTGTTCTAGCCAAAAGACTGCAGCTCGATTCCCAAGCATAAGGAGTAGCCTGCAACTATTACTGCTGCCAGGGGAGCCAATGTTCTCTGCTGGTTTTCTTCTAGTCTTCTCTGCTGATCTATAGGTACCCCTTCCCATCTGTACCTGTATCCACATGAACCTATTTAGGCAAATACAAGTAAAATAAATTCCTCTCTCTCTCTCTCTCTCTCTCTCTCTCTCTCTCTGAGACAGAGATTTCACTATGCAACCTTGGCTGGCCTGGAGCTTGCTATGGAGACCAGATGGCCTCAAATTCACCGAGGCTTCCCTTGCCTCTGTCTCCCAAGTGCTAGGACTAAAGGTATGTGCCACCATGCCTAGCAAATAAATACATCCTAGACAACCCAAAACAAAATGAATGTCTTGGCTCAGAGCAGGGCTATGAAGTCACATAGGCACAGAAGTCTAGCAAGCCCCAAACCCTGGTGAGGCTGCCTGCAAATTCCAGGGGAAGAGTAAACTATACAGTCATGCCTGTGTGCAGGGCTGGGGATCCTGGGGACCACAACATAGGATTTGACATTTTGGGGGGATCATAATTTGCATGTCATTGGTTGACTGGGAGACAGGAGACAGCACCTGCATCATTGGAAGTTGGCCATTCTTGATTCCTGTTCTCTTTGGGAAGGTCTACCTCTTCCCAAGAGTGCCCCCAATGCATCCTGGGCTCATTGACTCTCCCAGGGTGAGTGGGACAGAACTGTCTAGGCTTAGACCTATCAGAACTCTCCACTTTAGAAAAGAGGCAGAATGTTGAACAACAACAACAACAACAAATTGTTAAAGCACTATTGAGGATGTAGCTCAAAAGTAGAGTGCTCACCTAAAATCCTCCAGTGAGGGGCTAGGGGTGTGGCTCAGTGGTAGAGCACCTGCCTAGAATCCCCTACCAAGGTACTGGGGGTGTGGCTCAGTGGTAGAGCACCCTTCTAGCATGCACAAGGACCCATTTCTATTCCCAGCCAAGAAAAAAAGAAAGTCAAAAATGCCACGTTCCTGGTTGTACAACACTGCAAAAATACTTCCTGCCAGTTGGCCCCTGAAAAATGGTTGGCATGGCAAATTTTACACATATATATTTTACCATCATAAAAAAATACCATGAGGCCCTGCAGGCTTCACATGCCACTTGTGCTTCAGACTGAGAAATCGAGGTGATTTTTTTCTTCTCGTGCAGCTGCTCTTGTCTCTCGGATATTGTTAGTCGTAGATTTGTTTGACATGAGCGGACCCACCACTGTCCTCTTCTGAGATCGCCAGTACACTGGTCACCTGGTGCTGGTTTTCTCCTGAGCGTTGATCTGGATGGGGATGGGCATGGCTTGGGTGCCCCAGTCCCTCTCAGATGTGCCTCCTTCCCTCTTGCTAGGCTATGCTAGCCTGTGTGGGGCTCCAGCCACTTCATTGCTCCTGCTCCCCCGTAAGGCCACCAACACTGTGCTGTTTTATGATTCCTGCACTTTCAACTATAGCAAGATAAATGGGCACAATTATCCCATTCCCAGCCCAGGAACATGTGGCCTGGCGTATGCGGGGCCAACTCCACCAGAAAGCCACGGCAGCCTGGGGTTTCTTCCGAGTGCCACCTCCCATCCCAGCAGACAGCTGGCTAATCATCAGATGGCTTGACAATATTTTTACTTATAATAAAGTAATAAAGGCGCACATTTAAGCAGTGCGTTGCTGTTCTAATGTAGCCAGGGAACCCAGGGAGGCCATGTCTGTTGTAAATCCACAGCCCTATTCAGCGCAGAGCCACCAACAGCATGGATGGTGGGTCCACAGCTGTGGGCTACTGGACTGAGCCACACCTGCTTGGTGGGTCTAACATTTATTTATTTATTTATTTATTTATTTATTTATTTATTTATTTATTTATTGAGACAGGGTTTCCTGTGTATCCCTAGCTCTCCTGGAACTTACTCTGTAGTCCAGGCTACCCTCGAATTTAGACATCCCAAATGCCAATTAAAGGCATGGGTCATCGCTGTCCAGCTGCTGATTTCCTATTTATAGTTGAGTTCCTGCTTGGGTGATGGTTTTTGTTTGTTTGTTTGTTTGTTTTGTTTTTGTTTTTTCGAGACAGGGTTTCTCTGATGTAACCCTGGCTGTTCTGGAACTCACTCTGTAGACCAGGCTGGCCTCGAACTCAGAAATCTGCCTGCCTCTGCCTCCCAAGTGCTGGGATTAAAGGTGTGTGCCACCACTGCCTGGCGGTGGTGGGGTTTTGAATACAGTTAGTGACACCCCTCTGAGAAGCTTGTGGGACCTGGTGGCCTTGTTCCCTGACAAGCGTGTGATATTGGAGGACAGTATCAAAGAATTTCCAAGATCTGGATTGGGCCTGTTGATGAGCACTAGAACTTTCCAAGTTCCTTAAATACATAGCCCAGTCTGGGGCCTCTGTTCTGGGGACAAGCAGACAGGACACTCCAAAGACAGGTGTCCCCAAAGAGCTGGTGAGATGACCAGGATTCTTGCCACTTGACGTCTGGAAGCCCAGCACCCTAGGCTTGAATTCCTCCTGGCAGAAGGCTTTCCCCTGAGGCTTGTCCATGCATAACTCTTTGGTCACCCAGACTGTGACATACAGAAGGGGCTGAAGAAATGGATAGGCAGTTAAGAGCACGTATCACTCTTCCAAAGGACACAAGTTCCTTTCCTGGCACCCATGTCCTGCTGCTCACAATCACCTGTAACCCTAGCTCAGGTGATCCCTCTGGCTTCTTCGGGTACTTGCATATACCTACCCACCTACCTAGCTAGTAGCTAGCTACCTACACACATGCACACACACACACACCTACACACATGCACACACCTACACACGTGCACACACACACACACACCTACACACATGCACACACCTACACACGTGCACACACACACACACCTACACACATGCACACACACATACACACAAACACACTTACACACTTTTAGATGCCTCTAGAAGGAAAGAGGTCGCATTTCCACCAAGGCTTAAGTGAGAAGATCTATCCTGAAAGCGGGCAGGACCCAAGCAAGCTGAACACTGGCATCTACCTCTGTCTGCTTCCTGGCTGCAGGGGAATATGACCAGCTGCCAGCTGCTGTACAGTCCTGCCATTATGCCTTTGGATGGATTGTGTGCCTTCAAACTGTGAGCCAAAACCTTTGAAACCTTTGCTTCTTCAAGTTGATTTTGTCAGAGGTTTATATTACAGCAATGAGGGCATTACCTAACAGAGTGGCCGTAGGTTCTGTCAGGAAAATGAAGCCAGGACCTTTCCCAACTTGTACCTCATCCTCTCTGTACACCCCATCATGGGAGCCTCTGAGACTCTCTCCTAGCAGCCCCAAGAGGAATGCTGTGGCTCCTCGTGTAGGGAAAGCAACTGAGGCTGGGGAAAGTTAGAAGTGACTCAGCTCCTATGTATAGGTGACTCTGGGCCAGGTGACATATGGCTTGTGTGCTCTCAGTGGAGATGTTGTCTCTGGGTCAGTGGTGCTGAGCTGGGACACATGAGGAGAGGACCCTCTGCTCTGGCATCACCCCTAGTTACAGATGCAGTTCTAGCTCTGGTGAAAGCAATGTCTTATGAGTCAGAAACTTGAGTGTCAAGGAACAGGTGCCACACTAGCCAAGGAACAGGAGTTGCTGAGGCCGGTGTTTTTGCAAAGGATAAATGATAAGTGGATGCCCTATGAAGTCTCTAGATGTCTTCTAGACAGGAAACAGCATGTGCAAGAGATATGAAGTGGTATGTGGGGGGGGGGAGAGGAAGGGGCAGAAAATTGCACCAGCCTAGGAGATGGGAGGTAGAATGGGTGTCATGAAGTGGTGACAAACTGTGTGATTCCTTCCAGATGACAGATCAAAGAAACAATTCCACCTAAGCCTAACTTAACAAAGGAGCAAGCTTAATGGGGTTATCTTACAGGGGCATGAACAAAGGAGTCACTTACAGATGTGTGGCCAACCCAAAGTCGGCTGTATCGCTGAAACACCCACACAAAAGCTGTATTCCTCCTCTCCTGACCTATAGGTAGCTGGGCCAGTAAGTCTCTTCTCCTCAGCAGTGTTACTGCTTATGTAACCCCAAGGAGGGGCCTTGTGAGTCTCCTGAGCTTCAGGAACCTCCTGAGCCTTGCATGTTTCATTTATTTGCTGAGTTTTTTTGATTGTTTTTGTTTTTGTTTTGTTTTCTTTTTTCTTTTTTCTTGAGACAAGATTTTTCTGTGTATCCCTGACACTCATTCTGTAGACCAGGCTGGCCTTGAACTCAAAAATCTGTCTGTTTCTGCCCCTCGAGGGCTGGGACTAATGGTGTGCAGTACCACCTACCGGCTTACTTGCTGAGTCTTGAGGACAATGATTCATAACAGTGGGCTGGAGCAGAAGGAATGCATATACTGGGAAAGATAGACTAGGGTCTGGAAAGTCAGACTGTAAAGGACTAGGGAAATAACTAGGGCAGGCGGTGCTGACTTTCTCCATGGATTCTAAGAAGACTATAGGGAGCCTTCCACAAGGTGACTCATTGCCCTAGGGTTCCAGGTTGATGAAGGTGGGCCACGAAACTGTGAAGACGTCCACGGTGTGGTGTCCACTCTTCCCATGATTTTTGTACCCAGTGGCTGTGGCCTTCCCAAGGGGAAGCCTAACCATTGGGAAGGAATTAGGCCTCCAGGGCTATGTGCACTTAGCCCCTTTCTTTAAGGGAACCATCTACAGACCCTAGTATACAAGGGTCCTCTCTTCTCCTGTCCTGCATGTAGAATGGGATGCTGAGTCATGTGGTGGCATGGGCCCTTATCTAGAGAACAGCTTTGGTCTAATCTTGGTGTCTTCCCTGAGCTAGTGGTTCCTGAGCTATCCAGGTACAGTAAGGTCCTCAGTGAGACGATCTGTCCCCAGAGCTGTCCGTTAGCCCTGGCTACCCAATGCAGGTGTGCCTTAGTGTCTAATCGTGGCAGCTGGTGGCATAAAATGCCAGCTCCAAGTCCCAACATTCACCCCAGCCTTGCCCACATGCATCTGGAAACGGCATGTACACCTTGTCTGTGGTAACAGTTGGATCCTCCATCCTCCTCAAAGACTTGCCCGCCCTCTCCAGCACTCTGGAGAGGGGTTGTGGCCCCCACCTGTGTTTGTGTTCTTCCAGTCATACACACCACATGGCCATCATCTATCCATGGCCCCAGAGCCATACAGTGGCTGTGCAGACATGCCCGTGAAGGGTGAATGGGGCAAGCCTCATGCTTGCCCCATTCACACAAAAAAGGAAAAGATAGAAAAAATGAACATCAAAGGAGGGGCCGAGCTTGCAGAGGATCAGAATTCAGTTCTCAGCACCCCATTGGTTTTCTCACAGGCTCCTATAGTAACTGCTTCAGAGGATCTGACACCCTCTTCTGGCCTCCACAGACAATGCACATTCAGGAGGCACACAAATGCCTAAATAAAAATAAGTCTTGAAAGAAAGAAAGAGAGAGAGAAAGAAAGAAAGAGAAAAAGAAAGAAAGAAAAAGAAAGAAGAAAGAAAGAAAAAAAGAAAGAAAGAAAAAGGAAGGAAGGAAGGAAAGAAGGAAGGAAGGAAGGAAGAAAGGAAGGAAGGGAGGAGGGAGGACTTACACCTCAGTCTGCTGAGGATGGGAGAAAATGAGGGACCTCCCTTGGGCCCGTGGCCTCTGAGATCCCAGTCCACCCCTACCCTTTCCAATAGCCACTTGGAGACACAATGCAGTTCTTGGGGCTTGAAACCCCAGGACCCTCAAAGACCCCACCTGTGACCACCCAGCCTCTCTCTGCTGGATGGCGGGGCCTCAGGGGCTCTGTGGCAGCCGGCTTGATTGCGAGGCCCAGAGATGATTTTCAAGGTGAAATTTCTAGTCCAGTTGAGTCACTTTCGTTCAAGGCAACGCGCAAAATGTCATCCCCGCCCCGTTCCGCGGCGGCGTGCGTTCTCCGGTCGCATTTAAATTTACTCCACTTTCCCTCTCTGACACCTGTTTAAATCAATATCTTCCTCTCCAGGTCGCGGGGAGAATGTGCCCGGCTCTCCACACAGCGCTTCTCAAATCCACTAAAATCAACACAATAATTGAAATATTTTCAAGCTGATTACACCGCAGCCTGAGGCTAGCCTGGTTGCTAGGGGTGAGCTCCACGGTTGCTAGGGGGAGTAAATCACACCGCATTATTTGATTTTTGTTATAGATATGAAACCGCTACTCCCACGATTAAATGTCTCTCAGCCTAACACCTATGGGACCTGGGGAGAGAGGAGAGAGGGGCTCCAACCTTGACCCTGTCAAATAAATATCTCTAACTTTTCCCGTCCTCCGGCTTCTCAGCTAAACCTGTCTACTCTTTACTGCTGCTGGTTCTTCTCTTCCCCCCCCCCCACCCCGCCTTTTTCTTTTCTTTCTTTCTTCATTCTTCTTTCCTCTCTTAACCCGACTTTAAATAACAAAGCTATGGGGGCAAGGAGAAGAGGGGAAAGGCTCTCTGTCTGTTAATGGTCATTCATCTGAGACCCTCACAGCCGTGCCAAACCCTGGGTGACAGCAGAGGTTTTTTTTTTTTGCCATCACTCCGTGGTCTTCGGGACGATGGCCACCTGGGTTTACTTCTCTTTTGACCTGGCTCTGGGCAGGTTGGGTCCCGGTGGGGCTGCTCAGCTCGGGCGGTCTTGTTTGCTCTCCTTTTTAACCTCAATGATTTAGGCTAAAGCTTAGGTCTGGTGGGTTACACGGGTGTTGGGGGTGGGGAGGGTCCTCAGAATCGAGGCACCGGGGCACCAGAAGAGACAAAGACACACTATCCAGGGAGAGTCTGGGGTGGGCGCTGCTACTGAGTTCCCATTTGCTACTCAGTGTGAAAGTCCAGGCACCTCGGTTCCCAATCTCTGGCTCCCCCAGCTGCGGTTCAGAATCCATAGCTCTCTAGCTGTCGGTGGGGTTCTCAGGCCCATCCCCAGCCTCCCCGGGTGGTCCCCCACTGGAAGGAGAGTGGGTGTCCCTGCCAGCCAGGGCTGCCGCCTGCTGAGCAGTAAGTGCCACTGTGTTCTCTGAGCCAGAGCCGCCTTCGTGGCAGCAGGTGGGCGGGCGAGGCTGCCCTGCTGGGACCCGGCCAGCTGTTCTCATGAATGAATCTGAGTAAATTAACAAACACACAACACAAACCTGTCACTTGCCTCATTCTTGATGACTCTAAGTGCTGGGCTGGGCTGCCCCACACGAGTAAGCTGGGGATAGCCTAGGAGAGGCTCAGCATGATACCCCCTCCCTCCTTAGAGCACCCCAGCTCTGGCCGAGAACCTCTCTGCTCCTCCTCCTCAGCCTGTCCTTTTGGGGTGGGGCAGGCTACCTTCATTGGATCAAGTCCTTGTCTAGAGCCCTAGCTCCTGGGGACCCCATGCACCTGGTGGATGAAGCCTTAATTTTTTGGTGCAGCTGCCTCTTGCAGAGCCCCCAAATCCAAGGTCCTGCCTGACTGTCATCTCTATGCCATGATCCATATGTCCCCCTCCGCCCCCCCACTGAGACAGGGTTTCTCTGTGTAGGCCTGACTGACCTGGACCTCACTCTGTAGACCACGCTGGCCTCAAACACACAGAGATCCATCTCTGCCTCCCGAATGCTGAGATTAAAGGGGTGCAGCACTACCAGCCAGCAGTTCTGGTCACTTCTGCTGGATGCTGCTCCAGACCATAGGAGCCACCACTGAGTTGGCTAAGTGTCCTCTTTCTTCCCCTAGTCCTTCCCCATGGGTGATGAGCAAAGCTCATCAATGTGTGGTCGGTGCAGTGGTTTGACCTATAGCCCTGGAAGTTGGGGTGGGAATTGTCACTGCTTCCTGAAAGAGGTGAAGAGGCTGGGGTTCCAGGGACCTCCTCAATCACAGAGCTGCAGGACTGAACCTGGATCTCCTCCTTGAGGCTCATAGGATGTGGCACTGCCAAGCATGGGTGCCTTTGTGCTCACAAACCTGACCACTACAAGCCCCTTCCAATGCTGCCAGCGGAGGTGTCAAAGCCAGGCCAGGTCATCACACAGGGTCCTAGTCAAGACCGTGGCCGGTCTTCTTGTTGGGCCTCATCTTTGAGTCCATCCACCTAGACGTTTCGGGACACATTCTCCATTCCACTATGGTGGACAGAGTGGGAGCTGAAGCAATGAGTTCCTGATGTTGACAGTGACCGAGACTCTCAGGAAGCAATGTGGATGCCTTGCCGAGCCTCTGTTAAGCATTCACAAGGGGTTTCTCAACTCTCCCCACAGGGACAGGCACTTGGGCTGTCCCTGGGTGCAGATGAAAAAAAATCGAGAGTCAGAGATTTGTCACCTGTGCCTTTGCCTAGGAACTGGGGTTGTGTGGGCCAGCCAGGGAGGGTACAGGTTTGTATATCTTAACTTGGTTTACCTTTGAGTATGTCTGGGCATCTAGTCCTCTCTACAGGTAGAATCACCCTTCACCCAGGAACAGGCTGGATTTACTGAAAGACTCCAGGCCCAGAAAGAGGCAGTACCCCCAGCACAGGGCAGCTCCCTCTGTGTGTCCATCCCTAGACTGGCCATTTATAAACCCACCCATAGATTTTCCCATGGATAGCAGGCAGACAAACCCAGGTGCAGGCTTAGAAATAGGTACCCAGGCCCCTCTGATTATAAAAGCTCAACTGATCTGGGCATGGAAGTGTATGCCTGTCATCCCAGTGTTCTTTTTTTTTTTTTTCCCGAGACAGGGTTTCTCTGTGTAGCCCTGGCTGTCCTGGAACTCACTCTGTAGACCAGGCTGGCCTCGAACTCAGAAATCCGCCTGTCTCTGCCTCCCAAGTGCTGGGATTAAAGGCGTGCGCCACCACCACCCGGCACCATCCCAGTGTTCTTGAGGCTGAGGCAGGAGGATCTCCAGTTCAAGGACAACTTGAGTTACCTATGAAGACCATGCTTCAACCTTCCTCACCAAAGAAAGAAATCCCCGGAAAATACAGACGTGTCCCAAGGGCTGGCAAGACGGCTCAGCTGCTGAAGGTACCTGTGGTCTATGCCTGACAACCTGAGTTTGATCCCAGGGACCCATGTGCTGACAGGAGAGAAGACATTCCTCCTGCAAGGTGTCCTCTGACGCTCACGCATGTGCTCGGGCACCAGCATACCCCCGACCCCTGCAATCAAGACATTTTTAAAAAGAAGAAAAGTATACCAAAACAAATTGCACTTCTAGACAATCTGTGGTCAGGACAGACCCAGAATGTCCCAGAATAGAAGGAGCCAGTCTTGTCTGAGGTCCTGGGGTTCATGGGAGAGGGGATGATCCTTCCCTGGAAGCCCTGGTCTAGCTAAAGCCCCCACTGGGTCTTGAGCAGAGCTTCCTCTGCCACTAGGACTCAGTTTCCTCCTCAGAGGGTCCCCAGAGCCCAGAGTGATAAGAACATGCCAAGAATAGAGCACTCACTAAATGATGCTGATTACCTTAAATACCCTACTTCTATTTCTTAACATTCATTCATTCATTCACTCACTCATTCATTCATATATGTGAGCAAATGTAAGCCATAGCTTGTGTGTGGAAATCAGAGGACAGCATATAGGAATTGAGTCTCTCCTTCCATCATGTGGGTCCCGGGGATCAAACTCAGTTCTTCAGGCTTGGCGGCAAGTGCCTTTACCCACTAAGCCCTGTCAGTGGCTCTGTGGTGGTTATTTTGAAATGTCTTCTAAAGTTCTGAGGTGCGTATCTGGGACTCTGTCACTGGAGGTCATGAGGCCATCTTCTGCTTGGGAAGACATTTCTTCCACCCCTGTTAGTCCTTGGAGGTCTTATTTTTACTCCGACCTTGGGAATCTCAACATGCTTTGTACCAGAGGCCCCTGAAGGATGTGGCCACAGGTGGCTTGCTATGGGATGGGTCGAGAACCAGGCTTTGAGTCATTACTCAGGGCAGTGTGTGTGTGTGTGCATGCACACTAGCTCCCAGCCTGTGGAGAGAAGACCCTGGTTCTCAGCTCACATAGCCACTGATGCCCCTACAGATGACCCAGGGGCTGTTCTGAGTGGCTTTTGGGAGTTAGGACCAAGTCGTATACCACAAGTCTCAATGTCTGTATCCCCTTCCTCTGCAGCCATAGATTTCCAGCCAGCGGGTATCAGCCCCAGGGAGCCTAAACTCTGGAAGGAGCCTCAGTCATAGGGCATCTGGTTTCTTCACGACTGGTCCTGTAGTCTCATTAGAAGGGTTGGGAGGAGGGTTCTGGGGGCTGGTAGAAACTCTAGGCTCAGACAGGACCCAGCAAACTGCCCTCAGGAAGCTTGGGCTCTGGTCCCTGGCACCTGTGAGTGTCCATAGCAAGTGTGATAAACAGGTGAGGTGCCCTTCCAGTATGTATCAGATGCCTGGGAGCTTGGCCTCTGGCATGGGCTTGAAAAACCTGGTCCCTTGAGTCCGGGCATTCTCAGTCCACCTTAGAAACCGCCTACTCCTGCGTAGGGTGGCAGGACAATCCGGCCCTCATCCTTCACCCCCGCACCCCCTCACTAACCCAGCTCTGGCCTTTCCACTCTCAACCGCCTGCCTCTAGGACTATGATGGCCTGGCTCTGGTTTAGCACTCTGAAAGTGTCTCCCAAGTCATCGAGCCCTCCTTCCCAAGGGACCAGGGAAGGCCCCGGAGTCCTATCTGACTGCCCATCGGGCTGCGAGAACTCTCCCTGGCTGTTCAGCGGAGCCATCTGCCGCCAGGACTGTGAGTCTCCCGGCAGAAGCTGCCGTGACAAGTCCTGGCTATGTCACCGCAGTTATCAACAGAACGCCACATCTGCCTACCCTGACACCAACAATGGTAGGCCATTTAGTCAGTCCCCCTCCCCTGGCCACGGACAACAGCTTCCCGTATTATATTTTCTTACTCAATTAGCACTATCGTCCTTCCGAAATGGAGGCCAATTTTCCCATAATGACATCATTGTTAGGGAAGTGGCGGCGGTGCTGGGCTGTCACCCGGTTGCTGGAGACAGGTCCGTCTCTCTCCACTAACCCTGACAGGGAAGGGACGGGGCCTGGGTGGGAAGAGAAGGGGCGGCCTATCCTCGGCCACCCCGTCACCTCCGACCACAGACATTGTTTCCGACAGTTCTCAGGAGCAGTGTGGCGGAAAATTGAGTCCAGATTCATTAGGGTTGCCAGTGTGCCGCTCAAGTCAGTTAAATTGATACATTTCCTAACGAAATTGAAGTGCTTTGTGCTGCCAGCGGAAAGCCGGGTGACCCGCCTCGGCCCGCTGAGCAGCCGAACGCGCTGACGGATCCATTAGGCGGCCCAGCCCCGGCCCTCTCCCTCCGTTCCCGGCCTCGGCGCTGTAAATCTCAGCCAATTTCAGCCCTAATCATCATTATAAACGCTTCCTCCCTTCCTCCCAATGCCCCAGCCCGCGCCTCCGCCTCCATCACACACACAGTCAGTCCCTGGTGTCACCAAAGCCTTGCAAGCTTGCAGGGTCAGCAGACCCGGTCTGGTGTGTGGGGGGGTGTTCCAAGACCCCTACACCCACTGAACGACTCCCAATGGTAGGAGGGACTCATTCTATAGGCAGTGGGCCCATTCTACAGATGGGGAAACTGAGGCAAGGGCTAGGAAAGTGGGAAGGAGCACTGTGAGGACTGGGGATGTGATTCCTTGGTAAGGTGCTTGTCTGGCATTTCTGAAGCCTGGGAGTTGGTCGAATCTCAGCAACAAATAAATTGGGTGTGGTGATGTGTGCCTATAGTCCTTGCACTCCAGAGGTGGAGACAGGAAGATCAGATGGGCAACGGCATCCTTAACTACATAGTGCATCTGAGGCCAACCCCGGCTATACAAGCTCTTGTATAACAAACAAACATGACAAAAACAAAAAATAAGAAAAAAAAATAAAAAAGAGCATAGCATATTTTTGTTTGTTAAGACAACTTTGTAGTTCTGGCTGCTTGAAACCTACTATGTAGATCAGGCTGGCCTCGAACTCTCAGGTATTCTTCTGCCTCTGCCCCTCAAGTGCTGGGATTAAAGGCATTGGCCATCACCAGTCCCATTTTTTTTTTTTAATGGAAATACATTGAGACTGTTTATACATGCCATGTGGACATCATTCAGAAAGCCGCATTCAGAGATGGGTAGAACATTCTAGAATGCACTTGATTTTTCTCCCCAAGTCAATGTATTCCAAGAGGATAACTGTTGTTGTTCCAACTTTTATCATTTGTTAATTCTCTTTTCGTTCTTGAAACAGGGTCTCATTGGATAACCAAGCTGGCCTTGAACTCATGGCAATCCTCCTGCCTCACCATTCTGAGTACTGGATTATAGTTGCACCAGCACACTGAATTATCACTTTATTTTGTTGCTGCTTTTTTTTTTTTCAAGGCTGAGGATGGACCCAGCGTCTCCGCATTATGGACACAAGCTCTCCCTCTAAGCTCCACCCCCCAGCCCTGTCACTCATTGCTGGGCTCTGTATGCACAGAATCTAGTCCCGGCCTTTTTTGGTTTGGATTGCATGGCTGAATGTAGAATTTATGAGACTCCTATATTCTGGGTGCTGCCACCTCAACCTGTCCGTTTTCACTGCTGTGTAGTACTCCATCTTGTTCCTGTACTGAAGCCTGCCTACCTCCTTCCTCCCTTGCCGCTTTCAGTCTGAAGCTGTGGTGAGTAAGCCTGTGGCTGACGGCTCTTCTGAGTCTTGGCAGAGTCATTTTCCCCTCTGCTTCACCTCCCCAATGCCTCCATCTCTGTGCACAGAGCTGGCCTCCTTGCCCTTCCAATCCCTCCTCCCCTTGCCTTTCCTCTTTGCCTCCCCCTTCTTTCCTCCTCTCTTCCTCGTCCTCCCTCTTCTCTTTGTTCCTTCCTCCCTCTCTATTCTCCTTCCTCTTCTTCCTTTTTCTTGTCCACAAAATTGAACAGGAAATTCTATACCACCATGAAGATGGACAGGCAGGAGGTGGGACTTCTTCTGTAGGAGATTTACACCTTTTAGAAGTCCCTAGGACAGAGCCACACTATGGCATCAGCACAACATCAGGAGACTCCAGAGAGTCACCCCACAAGGTGACCACAGACCCTTGAGCTGTGGAAGGTGGCCATGGGGCTGTAACTTACATGTAAAATACATACCAGTCACTACCAACTGGGTTGATATCTTTACATGAATTATATCATTAAGTAATATTTTGAATCCATTATGATAAATTATTATTAAACAAAATATGTGCATCAACCTCATCTACTTATTTGTAAAGAGTTATTTGTTGTATTTTATGTGTGTGTTTGCCTGCATGAATGTGTGTGCACCACATGTGTGCAGTACCCACAGAGGCCAGAAGAGGGTGTCAGATCTGCGGGAATTGGAGTTCCAGGCTGAGGATGGGTGCTGAGAAACTCCACCCTCAGTAATAGCAAGTACTCTTAACCACTGATCTGCCTCTCCAGCCCCTTCTTTCTTTGCTCCTCCCTCCCTTCCTCCCTCCCTTCCTTCCTTCCTTCCTTCCTTCCTTCCTTCCTTCCTTCCTTCATTCCTTCCTTCCTTTCTCTCTTTCTTCCTAATATGTTCGTGTGGTATGCATGTGTATATGTGTGTACGGGTGGATGTGAATGTAACTGTGGAGAACAGAGTGTCATCAGGCCTCTTCCTCGAACATTTTGCACCTTAGTTTTTGAGATGAGGTCTCTCATTGAACTTGAAGGGCTTCATTCCAGCTAGGCTGGCTGGTCAGTGAGCCCCAGGGTTCCCTCTGTTCTCTACCTCTCTAGAACTGGGGTTACAGAAGAGTACTGCCCAATGGAGATTATTACATAGTACTGAGGATCCAATCTGAAGTCCTCATACTTGAGTGGTAAGTATTTATACAATGATCTGTCCCCCACCCAGCTCTCTAAAGGTGTTTTTATTAAAAAAGAGAGAGAGAATTGAAGTTAAGTTCCTTTCACATAAAATTTGGCTTCTTAAGCCATGTTGTAGCTTGGGACCTAAATTAGTAGTAGGGGGCTTGCTTAGACTCCCACAGTGAGAGGTTTGGGGCATGGCTCAGTGGTAGAGCTCCTGCCTAGAATCCCCCAGTGAGGGGCTGGGGTGTGGCTCAGTGGTAGAGCCCCTGCCTAGTCTTTAGTATGCCTTAGGTTCAATCCTCAGTTACCACACACACACAAATAAATATGTGTTCAAACAAGTACGTGAATAAAATAAAAACAAGAGCACAATATCACTGTGTAGAACACACCAGCAGCATATGTGCACCTCTGTCAAGTTCCCCCATCATTCCCTGCTTCTGTCCTATGGTTCCGGAGTCCACATCCTGAGCAAAGCAAAGAACCAGGGAAGGCTTAGCACAGAGAGAAGCCACCATTTTCTGAAGGAGTGGGGTGGCCTCAGGGAAGTCTGGGCCCGGAGACGCCAGGACTCTATGGGAGCAGAACATGGGTTGTGCAGGAACGGGAAGGACCCTCTTCCTACTGGGGTCCATGTGCCAACATCCTGCCATGGCCGGGGAGAAGGGTAGCAGGGCCTGGAGGCCTGAGACTTCAAGTGCCATCAGGGAGCAGGGGAGGAGCTGTCTCATCTCTGGAACTGAGGACACTTCAGGCTGACACTTTTCTCAGTCTCTGTGTGTGTCTCTCTCTGTTTCTGTCTCTCTGTCTCTGTCTCCATCTCTCTCTGTCTCTTTCTCTCTCCTGCCTCTCTCTCCCATGTTGCATCTCTCATCTCTCTCTTTCTTCCCTCTCCAAGACAGGCTATCTCTATATAACCCTGGCTTTCCTAGAATTAACTGTGTAGGCCAGGCTGGCCTCGAACTCACAGAGATCCATCTGCCTCCTCTCTCCCAAGATTAAAGGTGGGTGCCACTATGCTGGCACAGACTATTCAGTCTCGGTCAGCTCACCAGTGGGGACAGAGCTTGGTGAGTTTGGTGTGTAGTTCTGTGTTTTCTTGGGACCGTGTGGCTGTCAGGCCTGGTGCCATTCTTGCAACCTTCTCAACATACCTTGCATAGCCCAGTCCTCAGCAGCCAGACATTGGCCCAGGGACAACACAAGCTAGGGCTGCCCTAAGATAGCGAGGAACCACCTTGGGGAAGTAAGATGTCCTTCTCAGGCTCTGTCTGGGACTCAGTTTATCTGTTTGAGAGAGTCCTGGAACCCTAGAACTAAACAAGATGGCAATCCAACTGTGGGGAATCTGGCCACATGTCCTCCACAGCCACACTCACCTTTGGAGGCTGCGGTGCCTCAGTTTACTTTCAAGGCATGGACAGTTGACCCCTAAATACACCAAAGCTATGAAACCCAGGGGTGTCAGGACATGAAAGGACATGGCCTACTTAGAGGCTGCATTAGCCTGGGTCACCAGGTCTGGGCAGATCTGGGCCTGGGCATTCAGTGAGGGCAATCAGAACTGTTTGTAGACAGCATGTTCTGGGGCTCGTGGCCATTCCATGATCTTCAGTGACCGGTTCTGTCTAGCTGTAGCTCTGTGGTCAGGGTGATTCTTGCTGGATGAAAGGGGTAAATAATCAGTGAGGAGGTCCCACCGAGTCTTTGGGGCCTGGTTTGGCTGGGATGAGCGACAGAGTACATGACTGGGAGGGGAGGGCCCCCACCCGAGGACTTTTAGAACTGCCTCCTCCTCCCCCTCTTTGGGTGAACATTTGTTTACATGTCTCAGGGATGTTCAGAATGGATATTTATGGTGGCAGGAAAGAGCTGGCTTAGGGTTCTGGTGGGCTGAGGAGGGAAGAGTATCTCCCCTTGAAGGGAAGCTCAGAGCTCTTAACAGATCGATAAGTGCATTTAGTCGATGGCCACAGGGCTTTAGAGGGAGGTAGGACCCTCCACCCCACTGCCCCGCCTCTTCAGAGGGGTGCGTCCATAGAGACAGCAGGAGTCTGGGTCCTGGTTGCCTGGATCTTCTCAATGGTATGATGTCTCAAGCTCTCCACCCCCCATGAGGGAAGGGTCTTCCAAGTGAATGCAATGTTACTGAGATGTTGGGGCCCACACCCTGCATCCAGCAAGGATACAGAGTGGCCACCCTCACAATGGCTCCATGGCACTTATGGACACAGAAGGGGTATAGACTGTCAGTCACTTGGTAATTTGGTTCTTTTGGTAGAAAAAAGATGCTAGGGATTGAATCCAGGGCCTCTTGCACACCATGCCAGTTGATTTACTAAGCCATGGCCCCCAGCCCCTCCCTGGACACCTAGGCAGGAGCTCTACCACTAAGCCACACCCCAGCCCTTCACTGGGGGATTCTAGGCAGGTGCTCTACCACTGAGCCTCACCCCAGCCCCTCATTGGGGGATTCTAGACAGGGGCTCTACCACTGAACCATGCCCCCAGCTCCTTACTGAGGGACTCTAGGCAGGAGTTCTACCACTGAGCCACACCCCAGCCCCTCATTGGGGGATTCTAGGCAGGAGTTCTACCACTGAGACACACCCCAGCCCCTCATTGGGGGATTTTAGGCAGGAGTTCTACCACTCACTGAGACACACCCCTACACCCCATTGAGGTATTCTAGGCAGGGGCTCTACCACTGAACCACGCTCCAGCTCCTCACTGGGGGACTCTAGGCAGGGACTCTACCACTAAGCCACACCCCAGCCCCTCATTGGGGGATTCTAGGCAGGAGTTTTACCACTGAGACACACCCCAGCCCCTCACTGGGGGATTCTAGTCAGGGGCTCTACCACTGAGACACACCCCAGCCCCTCACTGGGGGATTCTAGGCAGGGGCTCTACCACTGAGCCACACCCCAGCCCCTCACTGGGGGATTCTAGTCAGGGGCTCCACCACTGAGTCACACCCCAGCTCCTCACTGGGGGACTCTAGGCAGGGCCTCTACCACTGAGCCACACCCCCAGCTCCTCATTGGGGGATTCTAGGCAGGAGTTTTACCACTGAGACACACCCCAGCCCCTCATTGGGGGATTCTAGTCAGGGGCTCTACCACTGAGACACACCCCAGCCCCTCACTGGGGGATTCTAGGCAGGGGCTCTACCACTGAGCCACACCCCAGCCCCTCACTGGGGGATTCTAGTCAGGGGCTCCACCACTGAGTCACACCCCAGCTCCTCACTGGGGGACTCTAGGCAGGGGCTCTACCACTGAGCCATGCCCCAGCCCCTCATTGGGGGATTCTAGGCAGGGGCTCTACCACTGAACCACGCCCCCAGCTCCTCACTGAGGGACTCTAGGCAGGAGTTCTACCACTGAGACACACCCAGCCCCTCATTGGGGGATTCTAGGCAGGAGTTCTACCACTGAGCCATACCCCAGCCCCTCATTGGGGGACTCTAGGCAGGGACTCTACCACTGAGCCATACCCCAGCTTCTCACTGGGGGACTCTAGGCAGGGGCTCTACCACTGAGCCACACCCCAGCCCCTCACTGGGGGATTCTAGGCAGGGGCTCTCACTGAGTATGCTCTCAGCACTCTTTTTCCTTTTTATTTTGAGATAGGGTCTCAGTTACCAAGGATGGCCCCATTCTGTTACCTAGCATGGCCTTTTGAACCTTCTTGACACTCCTGCCTCAGCCTCCTGAGGAGGTGAACTGTCAGGCCTACTCCTTCTCAGAGGAAGTCTGAGTGTAGTATAAGCATCCTCTCCAGACAGGGCAAACAAAGACAGCCCCAGACACACACGTGCCATCCTGTCCACTAGCCCCACCAGGGCTACAGAGCTCTCTGAGCCCTTGATTGAGGAATGCTCCCTTAGAGTTCAAATCTTTGCACTGTGTATATAGTAAGTATATATATATTTTTTTTTTCATATAAACTTATAGTTCATATATTTGAAGTTTAGTTTAGTTTTAAAAATTTAAGCAGAACTTCTCCATCAAGCCCAACATAGTGGTCCATGCCTTTAATCTCAAAATTTGGGAGACAGAGGCAAGAGGATCTCTGAGTTTGAAGTCAACCTGGTCTACAGAATGACTTTTAGGACAGTCAGAGCTACACAGTAAGACCTTGTCACAAAACAAAACAAAGCAAAACAAAAATAACTTCTCTATGAAGTAGTCGGGTAACAGTTCCTCATATGTGAGGGCTGAGTATTGCAACCAGCCAGGCCGAAGATAACATGTCATCTCAGCTTTGAGGACCTCACACAAGAAAGATGTCAGATTCAGGAGGTGGGCTGGCTCATGCTAGTACCTGAGAAACTGAGGCAGAAAAATCATTGTGAGTTTGAGGCCACCCTGGGCTATAGTGTGAGGCCTTCCCTCAGAAAAACTAAAAATTGTGCTGGAAAAAAAAAAAAAAAACCTGGACTAGGGGAGTGGCTCCTGGTCCTGTGTGGTAGAGTACCTGCTTTCAGTCCCCAGTGGGTGTGGCTCATTGGTAGAATACTTGCCTAGAATTCCTCATTGAGGGGCTGGGGTGTGGCTCAGTGATAGAGCACCTGCCTAGAATCCCCCAGTGAGGGGCTGGGGTGTGGTTCAGTGGTAGAGGTCTTTTTTTTTTTTTAAAAAAAAAAATTACTTATTATTATACACAAGTACACTGTAGCTGACTTCAAATGCACCAGAAGAGGGCGTCAGATCTCATTACAGATGGTTGTGAGCCACCATGTGGTTGCTGGGATTTGAACTCAGGACCTTAGGAAGAGCAGTCAGTGCTCTTACCCGCTGAGCCATCTCTCCAGCCCCCAGTGGTAGAGGTCTTAGGTGTGAGAGGGAGTTATGGCCTAGAAGTAGGAGACAGCAATGACCCTGCTCTGTGAGGATACACAGGAGAATAGAACTGAGCATCAAGGTAGTTCTCTAGGCTCTACCTCCCTCCTGGCTCAACTGATTTTTTCCCACTTCTATGTTGAGGAGTGGGGATTTACCAAAGTCAATGAGGCATATGAGCTCTGGGCAGCCCAGTACCAGGTTGGGGGTCTCAGTTTTCTATTCAGTCTAAGGGACATCAAGCAACCTGGGAAAGACTATGAGAGGCCACTGTCGGAGACATTGCTCATCTATGAGCAAACTATAAAGCCCTGGACCTGTGGAGGGATACGTCTATCTGCCTACACGCCAGGTTGCTCCATCTTTTACTTTGAAATTGGTACAGGATGTAGGTTGCCTGCCCTGCTGGCCCCTAAGGAGGCCATGTGGCCCTGGCTCTGCCTTCCATAAGGCTCAGGTCTGTTTCTTTGGATGCTCCCTCCCTGCTGAGTCCTGCCCTCATGCCCAGGGGACCAGTAACCAGTAGCAGGTGAAATCCTCTGGGTAAACCTGGCTTCCACAGGATGCATGAATCAAGACCTGCCTCGACCACGTAGCTAGACATGTGGACTCGTGGACCACCAGAGCTGAATCTGACATCCATGGGGGCCCTGAAGAGGCACACTGTGTGCAATTGACCTTCTTCATGCCGTGGATATACTTCCCAGCCTGCCTTCTCACGCGGTCTGAGTCTCATGGGTGACTGAAAATCATACACAGGTTGAAACATGTACAGTCTGCTGAGCAGTGTTGGGTAAGCCAGGCATAGTTTCTCTCTCTCTCTCTCTCTCTCTCTCTCTCTCTCTCTCTCTCTCTCTCTCTCTCCTCCCCCTCTCCCTCTCACACACCCACACAATACACATATGCATGCACACATACACATGCATGCACATGCGCACACACACACACACACTCACAGACACACATGCACACACATGCACACACACAATACTCACATGCATACACACAGACACATGTGTGCGCACGCGTGCACACACACACAGACAGACAGACACACATCCACACACACGCACACACACACACACACACACACCTGTCCTACTAGCATGGGGGAAGCTCTGAGACAGAGGGTCCTGAGTTCAAGGCTAGCCTGGGCTACCCTATCAGACCATGTTTCAAAGTATCTTAGACCTTGGCTTGCTCATACAGTTTTGTAAACCTCATACTTGGGAATCTGACATAGGAGGTTATGAAATCAGAGTCCAACTTGTACCTTCTTTCCAATAACCAAAGGCTGAAGGTGATGTTCAGTCATAGAACATTTGCCAAGCATGCCCAAGGCCCCACATTTTATCCCCAACAATACTTAAGAAAGGGAGGGAGGAAAGGGGAAAAAAATAAAGGAATGTGTGGGAGAGTGTAAGCCAGCGGGTTCCTAAGGTCGTCAGCAGGCACCTGAGGTGTCTCAGGGCCAGCACCCTGCGCTGGCTGGTCACTAGCAAGAACTCAAGCCATAGTGACATGTGATCAGACCTCATTCCTACGTGGCTGCTGAACAGGTTGTCCTGATGAATGCCTACTGTGTGCTGGCTACTCATCTTGATCTGAGATAGACATTTCTCTTGTTCCCACTTCACATGTGGGTAGACTGAGGCTTGGCAGGTTCCATGTGCCAAGCAGACTCTTTTTCCAGGCATTTGATGGGGCAAATATCACTGGTCATGTTCTCTCTCTCTCTCTCTCTCTCTCTCTCTCTCTCTCTCTCTCTCTCTCTGTCTCATTCTCTGTCTCTCTCTCCACCACCTCTTCATTCTGCCCCATGGAAACAGTGTGCTTGGCCATGGAGGGCCAGTAGCCCCTGCCCAGCAACCTCATGCCAAGGAGCCTGGCTTTTGAGAAGCCCAGAGGAGCCAAACATGCCAATTGCTTACCCTGGAGATGCATGCCCAACAGAAGCTGACCACTGTCCTTTAGCCAGGGCAGGTTGGGCATGGTTGGGGGCTTCTACTCCTGCATCTGACCAGGGTAGTTGTCATAATTGAATACCTCCCACTGTGGCCACACAGCGGGGCAGCATGGGTAAGTGAGAAGTTCTAGATCCTGTGGTCACAGCCCTGAGACATCAAGGCATGTTTGGAGGTCAAGGGTGTCCCTCCACATCCTACACACTAAGCTGGCTGGGGACCCTCCTATCTTTGAGCTGTGGCAGATCTAGCAGGAAGGATATCACCTCCCTAGCCTGGCAGGGCCGGTGACAGGTCCTCATCCGGGGTCTTCAGTGCCCTCAGGAGGTTGGGCCTCTGGGCAGCTCCATTCATAAGTCAAACTCACCCAAGGATGTCCTCCCACCGGTGTTAGCCACACCTACGCCTGTAAAGGCGCTAAAACCGGCAGACTGGCTAAGAGTAGGCCAGGGCCAGGACACAAGCCCCATTAATTCCATCTCTGGTCTAATTAACCCTAATATCATCCCGATTCTCTCTGACACCAGGAAGGCCTCAGGCCAGTGCCTGGGTGCCTAGCACCCTGTCTGCTCCTCCCAGTGACCCCCATTGCACCCCTCAAAACCCACAAGACTTCTACACTGTAACAGGTAATCCAAGTACATGTCTTCTGCTTTTTTTTTTTTTTTCTATTTTGAATTCTGGTAACTGACAATTTAACCTAAAAATCTTCTGTGTTTCCAGCTTGTACAGTGGTAAATAGAGATTGACAGTTTATTTTCGCGTTCCCCCGGCTGGAGGGGAGGGCAGCCAGGCAGCGGGGGAAACCCATTTGAAAGAAATACTTGCGGGTCTCTGACAGACTCCAGACCGGGCCGTCGTCGCCCGCCTTGGCAATCTGAGGGACCTGTCACACTGCGTGATCGGTCTTTTTACAAACACAAACGCTGCTGATTTCTTATCAAATGTAAAACCGGCCCGGCTCTTTCTTAAACGGTTACCGCGAGCATGAAATTGACATTGTGAATCACGAGTGACAAGGGGCTGTCTGGGCTGTAATTGATCCGTGCTTAGGAGGAGGCTGGGCTGGCCCCAAGCCCTCCCCAGACCCCTAAGCCCCCCAGGCTGAGCCCCAACCTCGGATCTCTGTCAATGGGAGAAAACCAAGAAAACCTGTGATTCATATCCAGGGCGTTTTTTTCCACATCTGCGATCCTCCGGAGGTGTCAATTCCAATTTCCACGGCCTCATCATTACCTACATCAAACGGCTGTAATTGGTGGCTACAGAAATTTATCCTCCAAAAGGGGAGAGAGAGAGGGGTGGGGAGAGAGAGAGAGAGAGAGAGAGAGAGAGAGAGAGAGAGGGG
>NW_022196905.1:133860263-133871707 GCF_008632895.1 Mastomys coucha
AGAGAGAGAGAGAGAGAGAGAGAGAGAGAGAGATGTCGAGATGGGGAAGGGATGTTTCAAATGAGATTTTTGAAGGCTGCCGTACCACCCTTGATGTTGGCAGGAAAGAGGGAAATGAGGTGGGGCTTGGCTTCGAACAGGGTTCTGTAGAGCTGTGGGTGTCACAGAACATCCACAAACTCTGTTGTGGGACTGCTTTGGTGCCACAGTGATGGCTGCCAACCCTGGAGATCTTCTCCTTGACAGGCTACCGTTTGCACCCCTGGAGAGAGTGTGGATTTCTAGGCACCAACCAGAGGGAGTCACTCTCTTGTTACAGCCACTTTACAGAAGGGGAAACTGCAGCCTAGAGAATCACCTCCCAGAAATTTGGGGCCTCTGTCTTTAAGACTTTGTCACTTGTGTCTCCGGATCCTCCAGAGCCTATGTTCCATGTACTCCTATGTGCTCTGTCTGTGAGGAGGGCTGTGCTGTGCTGGGTATGAAACCTGAATTTGTTTTTCAAGTTGTAGGAAAGGACTGGGGGCACCAGCCTCATCCTGTCTCCCTGCAGCACTGGCTACCATCACCCTGGCCTGGAGGGACCGAGAGGAGGCCAGACTCACCTTCCAACCTGGCCCAGCCTACATTGACTGCAAATCCCAGTGCCAAGCGGTGCCCACACTCACATCCCCTGGGTCCCAGGCCCAGTCCAGCAGCTCCCTGGATGGATGTATTTATGTCTGTTTTTTTTTTCCATTTGAATTTTTTCTGACTGATGAAACTATGATGGGAAATTACACACGCAGCGACCGTGCCCGCAGCAACCTCTCCAGCTCACAAGGCAACCCACACCATCAGGCACTGTGCCAGCACTTCGAGCTTCTCACAGACACTGCAGAAAGTCACCTGAGCACCCCCACTTCTCCAGGTGGGGAACAGAGACCACCCACAAACCTGCCCCTTTCCACAACTCTGTGAAGCCTGAGACCGCCTGATGTGTCCCTAGACATCCATTATGCTGTGCTTTGGCCAGAGATTTTCAGGCCTCTAACACTAACTGCCCAGTTCCTCCAGATAGCCTGGCTTTTCTCTCCCACTGTTGCTGTGGATATATCAAAATGGAGCCTATTCTTTTTACTTTGGCCCCTTGGAAGCTCAGTGCTAAATCATAGTGGGTTTTGTTATTGTTTGTTTGCTTTTTTTTTTTTTTTTTTTTTTTTTTTTTTTTTTTTGAGACAGGATCTCTCTGAATCTCTGGCTGTCCTATGTAGTCCAGGCTGGTTTTGAACTCTCAGAGATTTACCTACCTGTGCCTCCGCAAGGCTAGGATTAAAGGCGTGTGCCACCACTCCTGGGGTGATTTATTTATTTCTGCTTTTTTTTTTTTTAAGTTGAAACAAGATCTCAAACTTGTTATGTGGCCGAGGATGACCACAAACCCCTCACTTTCTTGTCTGCCCCAGTAAAAGAGCTGGGATTCCCAGCATGCACCACCACATTGGTTTTGTGGTCCCAGGGTTTCATGCACCCACTCTACTGGCTCAACCATACCCCCAGCCTGCACAGGCTGCTTTTTAACAATGTTGCCGACCTCTGTTCCTCAAGGCTTAGCTCATTAAGGGTCCTAAATCCTTCAGAGACTGACGTGGGGGTCTGAGTAGGTATGGTGATTTGTGTAGGGTGGGATCATCACCAGGGAGGTGGCACCTAGCGACTTACCTTCACCTTCTCACTATTTTCTCAGTGGATTCTGTGAGGATCTCAAGAAGGTGAGTGGGCTCTTGACAAGACAGCAGCAGGTAAGAATGCTTGCCATGTAAGCACAAGGACCTGAGTTCAAATCCCAAGCAACCACATAAAAAGCCTTGCACACACCTATAACCCCAGTACTGTAGATGGGGTTGGGAAGCCAAAAAATCACCTGCCAACCTAGCTCCAGGTTCAGTCAGAGGCCCTGTCCCAAGGGAATGTGGTGCAGAGTGACAGAGCAGAACCCCCTCTGTCCCATTCTGGCCTCTGCTGTCTGAGAAAGAGGGACAGGACAGGCAGGAGCTACCACTGCTGCCATTGTCATTGCATCCCTGGGGTCAGGGGTCAAGGATCAGGGGTCATGCTGCACTGAAGCTCTGCCATCACCTTGTTGGCTGCTCATGGAGGTCTCTCTTGTAGGTAGAGGGATTCAAAGGGCCCGAGAGCTCCGTGTTTCTTAATAGCTTGGAATAGGAACCCAGCAGGGTCAGGGAGGGCAGCTAAGGCTGTGGTCCTGAAGCAGCATGCCTATGTTATGAGTCCATCCTAGAGCCAAGGGCAGAGCTGAGGACTGGGGACTACTGGATCAGGTAGACATCTCAAACGGAGCTTTAGGTGAGCCAGCGCCAACTCCCAGGTCCACAAGAGTGAAGAGAACATCATTGTGTATCTCTCATCTAGGAACACTTCCAGAGATTTTTTTTTTTTTTTGGACGGGATAGGGGGTGGAGGACTGAGTCCCATAGAACCAGAGTCAGTAAAAGATGAAATTAGTCTTTTTGTATCCTCTGTGTGTGGTTCCGTCCCTTGGGAAGACCTCCTCCCTACAAAGGCTCAGAGTGCTCAGTTGTCCTGCCCAGGGTGGCTACTTTCCTAGCCTAGACCCTGAAATGAGCTGGTGTCTCTTCATCCCACCACAGAGCTCCCTGGGGTGGGACAAACTGGGTTGGCATCTCTGAGTGAGTGGGAAGGGGGGGTAGGGCAGCCAAAACTTTAAGGTATATGAACTGTGAAATTAAATGGAAATACTCAAATAAGGAACGGCATAGCAACATAAGCAAAGATGTTTACCAGGCCTTGAAGTTAAATACAGATTTTTTCATAAACCCCAAACACAAGAGGCAATAAAGTTCTGTGGAATGTTAAATATAATTTACAGTGGAAAAAATGTTCCTTGCTGTCATAAACCCTCCAGAAGCATGTCACTTTGGGTCCCCAGGAAGCTGGGTTCTGCTGCCCTCCCCCCTGCCGAGCATGGGTTTGCTGGACACATTTAGTCCCTGCAGAGATGTAGACTTCTGGGGACCCTGATCAGGTTGGTCTCAGCCTGGCTTTCATCACCTCTTTCCTGAGTGGCAGGTGTCACCATGAGCTTGGGAGGTTGGTTGATAGGGTAGCAGCCATGGAGGAAGGTGGTGACTGAGGAGTCCTGGTCCCTTCCAGCCTCACCCTTGGGTGGTCTCTTTTAGTGGGAGTGAGCTTCTCCACCATGATCCTCCTAGGAGAATAGCTTTTCCTCTGTTATGGACATTGACTGAGTCTTGTCAGGCTTGGACTGGGGACAAAGGGAGTGTGCAGAACAGAACCCACCTCCAAGCTAACTGTGGGTAGAGATGGCTTTCCACTCTCCCAAGGCTCTGTGGGGATCAGCGATGAGGATCGTTCTCATAGGGGAAGATCCAGATGGGGCAATAGGTGAGAGGTACATTGTGTGTGTGTGTGTGTGTGTGTGTGTGTGTGTGTGTGTGTGTGTGTACACATAAGTACTGGGCCAGAAGCTTTTAAGTGCCTGTGTTAATATGTGGCAATATAAGCATGTTTGTGTGTCTCTTGGTGGGGGTTGGGGGGTGGAGGGGTGGGGGAGGGCATGTAGAGTCAGTGCATGTCCTCAGGTAGCCCCCGACCTGCTTCCCTGAAGTGTAGTGGCCTCTAATGTCCTAGGGAGTCTCACTTTTTTTACTGCGTTGCAAAAGTCTCCCTTCTTGTGACAGGGCCAGAGTGGAGGATGGGTGCTGGGGTGCCCTAATCTGGGCCACCCTGAACCGCCTAGACACTGGGGCTGCAGAAGAGGTGACAAGAAGAGACTTGCAGAGTAGATCAGGCCTGTATGTCTTAACAGAAGCCCAGCCCTAGGCCTCTGATCCACCTCCAAGTGAGTGCAGATGGGTACCCACACCCCCATCCCCACATGGTGTTGAGTTCCAGGCCCTGCTGCTGGGATCTGGGGACCCAGAGTACCAGGTGTGGCCCCTTCTTGAGGTGGGGGTGGTACTCTCACGTTGAGGGAGAGCAAGGAGGCAGCCACAGCAGCCAGGGTCTGTGTGGCCAATCGATTTCTGTCCTCATCAGCTGGGCATCAGGGGAGGGGCCTGGCCAAAGATGGGCCACCTGGGTCCCAGGGCCTCGGGGTTCTCTTGGGATAGTGCGGTTGGAGCAATGGGGAGGTGGTCCCCCGCCCCTCCTGCTGCCTCTCCCAGGCCCTTATCACCTGGTGGCACCTCAGCAAGTACATTTCCACATCCCCAGTCTTCCTAATTTATGCGCCATGGTGGTGAGGTGGGGTGGGGGCGGTATTTTCTTTAAAAACAAGATGGCTGTGAGAAAAGCCACAGTGGCCCGGAACCACTGGCTAGTTAGCGCTAAAGACTTGAGCTGCAGGCACGCAGCTGCAGAACAAAAAACAAACAAGCCACACGCAGTGCAGCGACTCGGTGAGGGGCCCTCATGCTTGGGGGCGGGGAGTTCCCGGGACATAGCGTCCTAAGGAGGATACTACGGCGGCAGGCAAGCTTCACACCCTCTAAGGGTGTGAGAGCCTCTGGCAGGAGAGTGAGGACTCCTCCCACTGGCGACCCTGGGAAAAGGTCCCTGGAGGGAGACAGGGGTCGGAAAGGCTTGTGGGAACCCAAATCCTGCCTAGTAATTTAAGCTTGCTGTCTCCTGTCCTGTCCCCTGGAAAGATGGGGAACAGCTGGTCACCCACAGCTTCTAATAAATCCCAGAAGTGGTGGAGGAGGGATACCGCCTGGCGCAGGGATGGCCGCCTTACAGTCCCCAGACACAGACCCCTAGAGCAAAAGCCACGGATCTTTGGGTCTGGCCCGAACCCCTGGGGTTCTGGTCCCCAGAAGAAGAGACTGTCGCTGGCCCAGCAGCCTTTGTTTGGGATACACCGGGCTGTGCCAGGTGGGGAGGTCGTGGGTCTGGAGGTAGGGGGACAGGCCTTGACTTCTTTGTACAGCCAAGTTCTATGCGCTTTGTGTAGCACCGGGCGAACTTGCGCCTCCAGTCCGGGATTAGAGAAATCCGAGAGTGTTTTTTTCTGCATGCCTGCCCGCTCCCGGGCGCCCACGGCCTGCTGGGTAACTGCCTATTATCCTCTGGTTCCACTCCAGTGCCCTCCCCAATAAAACTTTTCATATCCTTATAAACGAACTCGATTGCCGTGTTATAAACATTTACACTGCACTAACAGATCATCTCCGTACATCGGAATTGGCTAAATTCCCTTTTCCAGATGAATATATTGAAGGAGATTACAGATATGATAGCTTTTCAGGCTGCTGAACCCAGAGAAATTAGTTTAGTGAGCACTTACAGGGGCTAAATTGGAACCATTAAATAGTGGATTAAATTGATGGCGTTTTCATTGTCTGTCCTTCGGTACCGCTGTAAAATCAATTAGCCGGCACCAGCCCATTCTCTCTGCACAGCGATGGTCGCCCCCTCAGGACCCCGATGCGAAACCTACCAGCAGCCAAGGAGTTTGGGGACACACCTGTGAGTGCCCGGACACAAGATAGCACTGTGTTCTGCATCGGTCCCCACCAAGCATCAGGAGTCCTGATGTCTTGATGTTCAGCAGGGATGATGCCCTCGCTGCTTGTCTCCACCAGGCTCCAGCGGGACGGCAGCCTCTGCTCCTCCGCAGGGTGCTTGGCTTGGTTGTGGTTGGGACTCTGTTTATGTTCCTGGGACACCCAGTGAGGATTTGGAAGGGAGTAAAAATCTTGAAGGTCAGAAGAGAACATGCAAAGGACACCCGGGGGAAGCACGGGTCTTTTGCCATTTGTCGCCTTGCTTTGTTTGTACATTTTGAGACTGAGTCTAGCCTCAAATTCACTACACAGCTACACAGCCAAGGGATAGCCAGGAACTCCTGATCCTCCGGTCCCCACCTCAAGAGTATTGGATTTACAAGCTCCATCACACCTGGGTCTTTTAAGCTTTTTTTTTTTTTTTTGCTAAAAAGAAAAAAAAAATTTTTTTAAACTTACTTAAGATATTTGATTTTTATTTTATTTATTTTTGTGATTTATTTTATATTTATTTACTGAGATGTTTTATTTATTTGAGATAAAATTTCTCGTAACTAAGCTGGCCTTGAAGTTTGCTCAAAACTAACACCAGGGGCTGGGGCATAGCTGAGTTGGTAGTGTGCTTGCCCAGTGCGCAAGAAGCCCTAGGTTCGAACCACAGCACTGCCTAAACATGAGGGCATGGTGCTGCAGATAGGGACACTGGACTCCTGATCCTGTGTCCTCCACCACTTGGATGCTGGGATTACAGGTGCCACCATGCCGATTCCTTTAAGCATGCTAAAATAATTTTTTAAAATTAAATCTTTATTACTTTTACTTACTCGCTTGTTAGTTTGCTTGTCTGTGTTTGCACACAGGAGGTATGAGTATGCGCCACAGTGCACTTACAGAGGTCAGAGGACAACTTTCCTCAGACGGAGGAGAATGAGGAGAACTGAGTTCTCTCCTCCCACCATGTGGATCCCATGGAGAGAACTCAGGTTGTCTGTCAGATTTGGCTGCAAGCACCTTTACCTGTTGAGCCACCTTGCAGGAACATTTTTTTCTGAGACAGGGTCTCAAGTTGCCCAGAATGGCCTTGAACTCACTATAAGCTAAGGATGACAACCTTAAGCTTTGGATCCTGCTACCTCCGCCCACGGAATGCTGTGAGGAATGCTGGGATTACAGGTGAGTGTACCACCATGCCTGGCTTGATGAGTGTACCACCTGGCTTGGTGAGTGTACCACCATGCCCATGCTGGGGATGAAACTCAGGGCTTTGTGCATGGGGTAAGTGTTCTAGGCACCAAGCAACAACTCCAGACTTGGGTACTCATTTTTGGGCTCCTCGTATCAAAGTGGCCCAAGGGACCTGCGGAAGTCATTGTGCCCCTGAAAACTCACCCCAGCCTCTGGGAAGGTACCTTATTCATGTAGAAGAAAATGAGAGCTCAGAGTTCTGCCCTGCAGACTGCTCTGGTTCCTACCACAGTCACTTCCTAGCCCTGTGCAGGGAGACTACTGGTTTACCCAATCCTGGGGGAACCATGCTGGGGCCTGGAAGAAACCCAGCTTTCAACTCTGTAACTAAGCCTTGAAGTTTGGTCAAAACAAACACCAGGGACTGGGACATGACTGAGTTGGTAGAGTTCTTGCCTAGCACACAAGAAACTCCAGGTTCAAGCCACAGTACTACATAAGGGGTTGGGGAGAGAGAGAGAGAGAGAGAGAGAGAGAGAGAGAGAGAGAGAGAGAGAGAGAGAGAGAGAGAGAGAGAGAGAGAGAGAGAGAGAGAGAGAGAATGGGTGCGTGTGGATCTTGTAGGGAGAGCTGCTAGGTAGCCCTCAGTGGCCAGAGCTTACAGGGTGCAGTAGCTTGGAGGGACACATAGTGACAGGCATTTTCTCAACCATGAGCCATCTGCAAGCATGGTGCATCTTCTCTCACTCTCAACAGCCCAGGACATCAAGTTCGTTTACAATAGAGATTGACAATTGTCCTAATTTGCTTTTTTTTTTTTTGCTTTGTTGTTCCTTGTGATCAACACCATGACCAAAAGCAACTTGGGGAAGTTCATTCCACTTAGTGACTTATAGTCCATTGTTGAAGGAAGTCAGGAACGCAAGGCAGGAGCCTGAGGCAGGAGCCGATGCACAGGCTCTAGAGAGGTGCTGCTTACTGGCTTGCTCCTTGGGGCTTGCTCAGTCTACTTTCTAATACAATCCAGGCCCACCAAGTCCAGTGTGGCACTGTCCACAGTAGATGGCCCTTCCACATCAATCATCAATCAAGAAAATGCCCCTCAGAAGTGCCCTTGAGCCAGTCTGAAAGAGGTAGCTCCTCCATTGAGGAGGTTTCCTCTTCTCAGATGAATCAAGTTTGTGTCGAGTTGACAAAAAAAAAAAAAAAAAAAAAAGGAAAAAAAATCAGCTCAATGGTCAAGTTCATGCCGAGAAGCCAGGGGACACTGGTAATAGAAACCCTGTCCCGTTATAGTGTTGGTATAGGCTTGGGTTAGGCCCTGTGATATTGACTAGGAGTATGGACAGGTGAACAGGAACACAGGGTTGCTCTACTGTGTGCACACGTCAGGCTTCTTGGAGTCTATGAGCAAGGGTGCTCAGAGACTGCTCTGAGGAATCCAGGAATACGCCCATTGTCCTGAGGATTCCTGAGGGTGTAATGGCCAGGTGTCATGGACGGAGGAACCTGGGGTGGCTGGATGCCTGCCATCTCCTTTCCTCTACTGCAGCCCCTCCTTCTCCTCCTCAACCTCTCCTGCCTCCCACCAACCTGTCTTTAGTTCAAGCGCTCCTGTACCCAGGCAGGGCAGTCTATCCAGTGGATTTCAGTCAGATGTACCAGCTTTGAATGGAAGAGGGCAGCTGGACCAAGACGCAGCCCCTGGAAGTGGAGACTCTGGTCCTGGGAACTTGGACTGAGCTTTTCCAGACCTAAGCTGTTTTAGAAACTTTTCACAGAGACTAGGTGAGGAAGCAGGACTGGGGGGAACTCACCAGTCATTGTTGCCCGGGCATGGGAGTGGGGGAACAATTCAGGGCAGAGCTTTCCATGGGAGATTCAGGTGGATGGCCACCCACCCTGGTGGCATGTACTTCCCTTCAGGCCCTGCTGTCACACTGGGACACCTTAAGTGTCATTCAGAGATCCTCCACCCCAGCTGCGTACCCCCGTATTTCTTTTCAGAGCAATGGAGACAGCTGTGTGTGTGATGCCGTTCTACATTCCAGGAAGAATGCAAACTCCTGAGGGTGGGGAGGAGGAAGACAGGGCCCAACCGAAGGGAAGGTTTGGGGCTCCCTCCTGTGGCTCCCTCTTCCTGACCATCAGACTTGGACACCGGGCATATTATCAGGGGTCAGCCCCCCTAGATCCAGGCTCCTGGCCTCCCACAGGCTCCCAGCACCTCCCTGTCTTCACCCTTCCTGACCCCTGACCCCTGAGTGCTCTGAGAACTAGCAAGGCCCCAGCCCAGGCTGAGAGGTCCCTGTTCCGGTGGATTAACGCCTTTACCAAAATAAAAACACATGGCGGTTTCATGTGCACTCAGCTGCTGGCTAGTGGTTTTCAGAAGCAGAGAAGGGGACAGGGGACAGCTCAGTGCTTGTCAGGTACACAAAAGGGTGAAAGAGCCTTCTGGGTACCCAGTTGGGGGTGGGGCACAGGACCCAGGCCAGGGCGGGGCAGGGCATCTGACTTAGGATTTCCCAGGTTTCCTACTGCCTTCTGTATCTCTTTGTTTTGAGGCTTACGACTTAATGACCCTATCTACAGATGAAGAAACTGAGGCCCAGTGATGTTAATATGTGACTATACAAACAACCATCTGGTTATAAGTTCATTCTTCATGTGGAAGAGTTGTGTCTCAGAGAAGAGACATGTACCTGCCCAAGGTCACATAGAAAACCTGATGGCAAAAGAGCCGGCAGATGGGTGGGGCTCCCATCCTCCTGTCTGCCTGCTCCTGCAGTGTCTTCCCACAAATCCCTCCCTCTCTGTCAGGCTTGCTGGCTTGCCTATTCCCTGGGTTGTGTGGATAAGGTTTCTAACCAGCTAGGGGTGGGTTCTGTGAGGTCAGGTGCAGGGAGGGGGAGTGCAGGGGAGGGGCACAGAGGCAGGTGAGAAGATTGCCCATGGGAAGTTCTCATGGACGGGCCAGGGTGACCTAGCCCACCCCTGCCCCTCCCCATTGGGTTACCGGCCATGGTGGCTGCCATGTCAGGTGCCCAGTGTGGCCCAGATGCTAAAGGTGAGGCTCCTCTTGGGAAGAGGTGTGGCCTGTCCTCAGCCCTGCCTGGACTCCCGCCAGGACCCATGGGTCTGGCTTCTTCTGCAGCTAGGTTTCTCCTTATATTCTCCCTCATATTCTGGGGACACAGCTACCAGAGCAGCTGTGGAGACCTAGGGGCCTGAGGTCACTGAGTGACATTGTTCTTCTGAGGCTCGGTTTCTCTTCTGTGTAATGGGTTAAGCCCTCCCACCCCTGCCCCTGATTCTTGAGATGGGCAGACAGGGCTGGAACCCAGGCTGACAGAAGATGAGAAAACAAGGTGTTGCCCCTGCCATGCTTGTCACAGATGGAGTCTCATGCTTGGCCCCAGGGAACATCAGTGGCCCACAGGGAGACTCGGGGAGGGGTGGGGGCTTCAGAGCCTTTCATCACCCGGTCCCAGTGTGTTCACTAGCCATGATGAATGATTGTGGCTTTAAAGGCCAGAGAGACAGGCACAGGCACAGAGACAGAGAGGCAAGACACTTCCTCTGACTCAGCCACCTGTCCATCTGGCTGTCCACCCCTGTCTAGATCACTGTCCCCTGCTACTAAATAAAGGATGTGGGGGCTGGGACTGCAATTTAGTCAGTAGAGTGCTTGCCCCGCATGGGTAAAGCTCTAACATTCCACCCTCAGCTCTGCAGAGGCAAGGCATGGCCACTCGTGCCTGTAGATCATAGCCCTCGGGAGGTGGAGGCAGGAGGATCAGGACTTCATTTTCTTTTCTCTTCTCTCTTTCTTTCTTTCTTTCTTTCTTTCTTTCTTTCTTTCTTTCTTTCTTTCTTTTAGTTTTTTGAGGCAGGGTTTCTCTGTGTAGCCCTGGATGTCCTGGAACTCAGAAATCCACCTGCCTCTGCCTCCCAAGTGCTGGGATTAAAGGCGTGCGACACCACGCCTAGCAGGACTTCATTTTCATTCTCAGCCACATAGTCTGGAGCCAGTCTGGAGTACATGAACCTGTGCTGGAGGTCTCCACAGAGAAGAGTGTAAACTAAGGGGCTAGGGAGATGACTCAGTGGTTAAGAACCCCAGCCATTCTTCCAGAGGATCCTGGTTCAATCCCCAGCACCCACACAGCTAACGACTATCTTTAATTCCAGCCCAGGAGATCCAACATCCTCTCCTGGCCTCTGTGATCACAGGGCATGTGCATGGTGCACAGACAGGCATGCAAGCAAAACACCCACGCACATAAAATAAAATATAAATTAGAAGAAGAACAAGAACAAGAAGGACAAGAAGAAAAGAGGAAGAAGAAGAAGAGGAAGAGGCAGAGAGGAGGAAGAAGAGGCAGGGGAGGAGGAGGAGGAGAAAGAGGAGGAAGAGGAAGACTGCAGAGGATCCACATTAGGTTCCCAGCACCCACATCAGATAGCTCACAACTGCCTGTCATTTCAGCTCCAGGGGATCTGATGCCTTTTGATGGATTCTGCAGGCATCTCTGTTCATGTACACATACCACACCCACCCCTGTGCACAGAAATAGAAATAGAAATAAAGACAAAAATAAACCTTTTTTTCCCTTCTTTTATTCTTTTTTTTGATATCTTCTTTATTTACATGTAAATTTCTCCATTCCTAGTTTCCCCTCCAAAAAACAAAGAAACAACAAAAAC
>NW_022196905.1:133871900-133875262 GCF_008632895.1 Mastomys coucha
AAAAAAAAAAAAAAAAGACAGGGAACATAACTGGAGAAAAGCATCCAAAACCATTTGTGCTGACAGGAGCAAAGTCAGACTGGGCAGGTCCTTCCAGCTGCCTCACACACACCCAACAACAGGTCACAAAGCCTAAACCCAGAGTAGGATATGGACTTGGAGGGGCTCTGAGGCTCTAGACAGCCCTTCAACATGTGTCTGTGTGTTTGGTGGAGCAGGACTCACAGGGCAACAGACCTGAGGGACTGGATTTTACAGTCTCTTTTCCAGGCCTGTCCTCTATTCCAGCAAGAGGACTGTGGTGACAGACCTGCCATTCAGGCTACTCAGAAGGCTAAGGTAAAAGGATTAGGTTCAAGGCTACAGATGAGTTCCTCAGTGAGGGGCAGTTGTGGCTCAGTGGTAGAGCCCCTGCCTAGAATCCTCAGTGAGGGACTGGGGCATGGCTCAGTGGTAGAGCACCTGCCTAGAATCCTCGGTGAGGGGCTGGGGTGTGACTCAGTGGTAGAACACCTGCCTAGAATCCTTCAGTGAGGGGCTGTGGGCGTGGCTCAGAGATACTGCATTTCAACCCAAGTGCAAGAGCACACACACACACACACACACACACACACGAAAAAGACAGAAAAAGAGAGAGAAGAAAAAGAAGAGAGAAAACTAAAGGACCCCCCCCCCCAACACATTGTGGTGGCTCTGAAAGCCAGTCTGGTTCTAGAAATGATTTGGCAGTGTGTAGTAGGCACGCTAAACTGCTCAGCGCCTTTGACCCAGTAATGCCCCCACTGGGATGCTCTTCTGGAGAAATTATCCAAAATATGGGGACAGCTACATGCCCGAAGACATCCATCGCAACAGTGTTTTAATGACCAGGAAAAAAATGGATGCAGCAGAAATGTCCAACAATGAGGGAGTAGTTCAGTAAATTATGTTGCACACACTCAAAGGAATACTAGATGGTCATTAAAAGTGATAATTACAAAGACTGGGTAGTGATATATATAATAAACACACCAACAATGTGATGTAGCGGGGGAGAGCAGCGTGCAGAATTCTGTGTACATTAAGGACGTAATGATGTAAGAAGCACATGCCTCAGGAAAGGGGCTAGAGAACGACAACCATGCAAAAGCAACAGGTATTAAGAGAATCCACGTTCGTGTTTTCTGACTTTTCTGGAGCGCTGACAGGAGCAAAGTCAGACTGGGCAGGATTGCATTGTTTGGTAATTTAAAGTACTTTTAGAATTGTGTATTGTCAGGCTGTGGCATGGGGGTGAATTTTGTTTCTCCTTTGTACCTACCTGGTTTTTCAAACGTTCTCTGAGGAATATTTGAAACTGCCCTGACCCAGGAGGGGTGCCAAGGTGAAGGGGCATGGGAGTCCCATGCCGTAGGCTAGAGCTGCTAAACAGGAGAGTGGAGCCTTGGGCAGAGGGGGTCCCTGTCCCCAGGAGGAGACAAATGAGTGGTGAGAGGGCTGCTAGGTGCTCTGTGAGGGAGGGGTTGGTGATGATGGTGACACTCATGGTGAGGTGGTACTGAGACAGTTGTGGTGGTGACAGCACCAATGGTCCTGATAGTGATGATGATGGTGATGATGATGGTAAGGATGATGGTGGCAATGATGATGAGGATGATGATAAGGATGATGGTGGTGATGAGGATGAGGATGAGGATGGTGGTCATGATAAGGATGATGGTGGTGATGAGGATGAGGATGAGAATGGTGATGATGGTAAGGATGATGGTGGCAATGATGATGGGGGTGATGATAAGGATGATGGTGGTGGTCATGATAAGAATGATGGTGGTGATGAGGATGAGGATGAGAATGGTGATGATGGTAAGGATGATGGTGGTGATGATGATGAGGATGGTGGTGATAGAGGTGACGAAGGGGATGGTAGAGATGGTAATGATGGCACCGGTAGTAACCTGTCCCAGTATGCACCAGACACTGAGCTCCTTTAAGATAAACTCCATGATTCCCGATTCTGTTGTGCCCAGTTGACAAGACTGACCTTTGACCTCTAGTCCGTGAGATTCAGCATGGGGGGTTGGGGTGGGTAGGCAATGTGTCTGGGGATGGACCCTAGTCACCTATTGTGGAAGAGGAACAAGTGGGCTTAGTACAGAGCTGGCCTACACAGGTATAGCCTGGGACCAGCAGAGAGACACAAGCCCAGCCTAACACTGGGGAACAAGAAACACGATGGTTAAAGTCCTGGGTGGAGGTGATGGGACCTGGCAGGTGGCTCTCCTGCTCTTGGTCCTTTCCCGATGGGAAGCTGGGGCTTGTGGAAGGCCATATACAGGCTTTGTGGGTTTGTCTTCTGAATCTCATGGTGTGTGAAGCCTTAGGGCCTATGGCTAGGGCTCCATTCTACC
Source organism: Mastomys coucha (assembly GCF_008632895.1). Classification (NCBI taxonomy): domain Eukaryota; kingdom Metazoa; phylum Chordata; class Mammalia; order Rodentia; family Muridae; genus Mastomys; species Mastomys coucha. The sequence goes on from NW_022196905.1 coordinate 133,874,288, forward strand.
TGTGCTTCACATGGGACCTGCTATTCACCCCTGCATCTCCAGACACCTCTTTAATAGGATTCATTCTTAAACCAAAGTTGCCCTGGCTCCAAATCACCCAGGACCAGGAACTGGACACACCAACATCACAGAAACGCCACCACCAGTCAACCTTCAGCCGGCCCAATATGGTTTCTACTCTGTCTCCTGTCAGGGCATCCCTGTGAGATTCAGTGTACTGTGGCCTAGGCTTCCTTTGGGGGAACCACTGTGAGTTCTCTCAGTAAAAAGTTGGTGTCTTTGCTTGTCACCTTATTGCCATATGATTTTTTTTTTCTCCAGTAAGGAAACATCAATTCATCCTGGATGGAGACGGAGCAATAAGTAGGCCAAAGGAAAATTCCGTCCAGTTCCAGCCTGGTGAGTCAATGAATCTGTCAGGATTCCTGAGAGAAGCACAGAAGATTCAGGAACACCAGGAAGTCCCGGACTAGTGCTAAGTGTGTGTGTGTGGGGTGGGGGGTGGGGGTCGAAGATGCTTGGCCCATGAGAAGTGGCACTATTAGGAGGTATGGCCATGTTGGAATAGATGTGGCCTTGTTGGAAGAAGTGTGTCACTGTGTAGGTGAGCTTTGGGGCTCCTAGTGCCAGTGCAGAAGGGACCCTCCTCCTGGATGCCTGTAGATGGTAGACTCAGTGCCTTCAGAACAAGATGTAGAACTCTCAGCTTCTCCTGCATCATGCATGCCTGGATGCTGCCATGTTTCCAGCCATGATGATAATGGAGTGAACCTCTGAACCTGTAAGCCAGCCCCAATTAAATTAAATGTTGTCCTTATAAGAGTTGTCTCAATCATGATGTCTGTTCAGAGCAATAAAACCCTGAGATAATGTGTGTGCCCTAAGACATGTGTGGAGGCCAGAGGACAAATCCCAGTGTTTTTCAGGGACCACCGTGTGTGTGTGTGTGTGTGTGTGTGTGTGTGTGTGTGTGGT
>NW_022196905.1:133875905-133893511 GCF_008632895.1 Mastomys coucha
TGGTGTAATGTGTGTGTGTGTGTGTGGGGTGTGTGGTGTGTGTGGGGTGTGGTGTGTGTGTGTGGTGTGTGTGTATGTGGTGTGGTGTGTGTGTGTGTGGTGTGTATGTGTGTGTGTGTATGTGTGTGTGGTGTGTGTGGTGTGGTATGGTGTGGTGTGTGTATGTGTATGATGTGGTGTGTGTGTGTGTGTGTGTGTGTGTGTGTGTGTGTGTTGCCCTGGAACATGCTAAGTAGGCTAGGCTGGTCATCCACCAAGCCTCAAGAATCCTCTTGTCTCCACCTCCTGTGCACGGGACACAGGACAGCTCTGATTTCCTGCCCCATGGGTAAGGTTGGAATAGGTGTAGCCAGGCAATCAAGGGTCGCAGGGAGGGCCTTCTTTCGGGGTTCCTGTGGACATGTTGAGAGCCATGAGTTTGTTTGTCAGTGTTTAGCTCCTGCCTGTCTGTTGGGGCCAGGCAGGTGCCTGCACAACTGTGTGGCCTCCTCCCTCTGGGGGCTGGAGAGGGGCTGTACCTTGAAGCCTGATGGCAGAGGCTGCTGGCTGGAAGCCTTGGCTAGGAATCCCGAGCTTGGGGCTGGGGAAACGGCTCAGGAGTTAAATGTACTCACTGTTCTTCAGAGGACCCACATTCAGTTCCCAGCACCCATGTCTGGCAACTCAGGTCTGTGACTCCAGCTCTACAGAGGTCTGACACGCTTTCCTGGCCCGTGTGACTGTTGCACTCATGTGCGCCCCCGCACACGCATGTGCACACATGTGCTCGCACACACAGTCACCAATAAATAAATAAACCAATAAAAAAAATGGGAAGCCAGGCATGGTTATTCGTGTTTGTACTCTATGCTATGGAGGTGTAGACAGGAGGATCCCTGGGCCCCTGGCCTAGCATAGAGCATGATCTCCAGGCCAGTGAAAGATTCTGTCTCAAAAAATCATAAGGTAGACAATGTCTGAGGTACGGCCTCTGGCCTTCACACGCATTGCACAGAAATGTACCAGCACATACATAAATACACATACACACCATGCACACAATGTACACATGCACACATGCACACGTATGCTAAATTCCAGGCTCTGTACAGACCTGTATCCCCACCTGCACCTGCCCCATCCTTGTGAAGCCACCTAGGAAAATTGGGCCTTGGGATGTGTCCAAAAGCAGTAGCCAGAACTGGGCCATGGGCAGCGGGTCCCTCTGCCAGGCTGGCAGGGTGCCTGGTCTTGGTGGTTTGTCCCTGGGCCTGCTGGTGCAGCACATGGCCCCAGCCCAGCCATCCCCCCTTCATCTGGACCAGGCTCTCTCCATCCACTGGGCCGTCCCCCTGATGGTGCTGGCCCCCGAGTGTGCGGCCATAGCCAGCCTGGCCTGGGCGACATTGAGGCCTCCCTCTGTAATTGGCAATTTTGTCATATTTATTCACAACAGATCGGATTGTCAGGAGCGCGCTGAGGCTCTCTGGAGGCCCGCCGTGAAATCGGTTTGAAATGGCGTGTCAGGTTTTTCTCTCCCTGCTGAAGCGACCATCTGGTTGATAGACCAGAGGCTGGGCTCATACGCTGACCCAGGGAATTGCAGCTAAGCCGCTCCCGGGGGTCCACGCTGACTCTGTAGCCCCTTCATGCTACTCCCAGCCTGTCTCGTGGGTTCTGAGAGCTGGGCAGCCAGGAGAGGCCAGAGCAGGCAGAGGTGAGAGGCAGACATGAGAGCCCCCGAGGCCCTGAGCTGGCCTTTGGCTCTACCCGGAGCTGGTACCTTCCAAGCAGCCCGACCAAGCTGGAAGCCAGCAGGATGAAGGATCCGCTCCTGCCAAGAGGGTCCTTGGCCTGGCCATTGTTGGGCTCCTGTGTGTTTGGGCATGTATAATCTTGAGCTGTGTTTGCATATTGTATGCGTTCATGCGTAGGTCATGTGACCCAGAGCTACTTGAGCACCAGTTCATGAGGCTAAGAGATGTGAGCAGCTGTAGCCACCATCTCCAGACTTCTGGGTGAGCAGAATCAGAATGTAGTGTGGGGGATGAAACTGAGGGATTTGCACAGGCTAAATTGGTGCTCTTCTGCTGAGCCACGCCCCAGCCCCTCCCTTAGGTAATCTAGGCAGGGGCTTTACCACTGAGACACACCCCAGCCCCTCACTGGTGGATTCTAGGCAGGGGCTCTCCCACTGAATCACACCCCAGACCCTCACTGGGGGATGCTAGGTAGGAGCTCTACTACTGAACTACAGTCCCATCCGTTGGATTTTTGAGATGTGGCCTGGTTATATAGCTCAAGATTACCTTGAACTCACAATCCTCCTGCTTCAGTCTCTCTAGCTCTCAAATACAAGTGCATTTACCATACTCACCAAAAGTATAAGTTTTCAATTACTTGCATGTAGTCCTAGGTCTCTCTGCTTCCCTCCCTCATCCAGGCCTCTGGCCCCTTCCCAGTTAGTCTGTCCATTCTAGTGTGTGAGGTGCCAAGGTAGGGGTGTGGAGGAGGTGAAAGGGGGCAGGGAGAGTGAGAGAAAGAGAAGGAAGCGCCTCCGGCTTATGTTTTGTTGACTGCAACTGGCCACAGGTTCCCCCCTTTCACACATGGTGGGCTTCCTCGTGTGACTGTAGGAAAAGGAAGGGCAGCTGGGGTCCTGCAAAACAGCACAGACTTGTGTGCCAGCCTTACCGAAGCAGCCACCAAAAGCAGCACTTTTGGGTGGGCATGCTAGAGGCCCAGGCTGAGACTACTCATTGGCCATTGTTTGGTGGCTGGGGTGGACCTGAGGAGGGGTTGGTCATCAGAGGACACTGGGCTATTCTTAATACTGACAGCCACACCAAGAAGGTCCTGCTAGGCCACAGCAGCAAGAAATCAATTGGTCTTGGAGCAAAGAGCAAAAGTTGCAGCTCAGGAAGGTTGTGGGAACCACATGGAGACAGCTTGGTTTGGGAACCTTATCCCACATTTCTACTTGTTTGGCTGCGGAAGGAGCTGTGGGGGAGGAGGGAGAAGGAGGGAGAGTGCAGATGGCTATCCTGTCCCCTTAAGGCCCCTGGTCACTCTCCAGGAAAACACTAGGAGTCACAGGGACTCATGGAAGTTCTGGTAAAGGTCAGTCTCAAGACATCCAGGGGCAGGGGCTGAGGAGATTGCTCAGTGGATAAAAGCTGGTGTGCAAACATAAGGATCTGAGTTCAACTCCCCAGCACTCACATGGGAGGATGGGCATAGATGAATATGCCTATGTCCCCAGAGCTGTAAAGACTTCAGCAAGAGGATCATTTGGGCTCGCTGGCTACATGTGTAGCTCCAGGGCCAGTAAGTGACCCTGACTCAAGAGAATAAGACAGAAAGTGACAGATCAGTGGACCAATAGCCTTCTCTGGCCTGTGGACGCACACATGCACATACAAGACACATGCATGCCCGTGCATGCACACACACTCACACACGTGCACACATATATGCACACTCACATATATGCACACACGCATACAGAGGAGCATTATCAAAAGTGGCCACAGTACTAGGTGGCAGCTGAGGGTTCATTTCCATTCCTCCACAGTTCTCCACATCACCCCTGTCCCTCACACTGGCTTGGGCCTAACTTTTGTCTTGTTTACATTTTTCGAGGCAGGGGCTCATCATGTAGCCCAGGCTGTCCTTGAACTCACAGTCTTCCTGCTTTAGACTCTCCAGTTCTGAGATTATAGGCATGGGCCACCATGCCCAGCTTGGCCTCCTCCTGACAGGCTGGGTTATAGCTGTCCATACCTGACCTCTAATACCTCATCGCTTGCCATAAAACCCTAGTCCACAAAGTCTTTTTGACTCTTGGTAGGCTTTCTTCTTCTTTTCCTTTCTCTCTGAAAAGTCTGGGAGAATGGGGAAAGCCTCTGGGGTGGGGAAAGCGTCTTGCTCATCTCACTATCCCTTCTCGAGCAAGCTGGCCATCTGTTCTGAGGCCCTGGGATGGGCAAAGAGCCCTGGCCATTGCTTGGGTGGGGATGTGAGGAGAGGCCCTGCTGGCCTCTATCCACTGCCCGCCTGCCATGTCTGTCTGGCACCTGCCCCAGCAGCCTGGGTGCACGGTGGGTGAGGCTCCAGCTAGATCCTAGGGACCTGGTGGCAAGGGAGGGCTGGGCTCTGGCTCTGCCTGCTAAGAGGGGTTTGTGTGTCTGGGACGCTGAGCCGGCCTTGCTATTTTTCTAAGGATTAAATGCATCCATAGCTCTTTACTCTGTGCTGGCCCTGCCTGGGACTCCTGCGTGCTTACTCAGCGTGTATCACAGAGGCTGATAGCTGGGGGTGGGGGCACAAGGGGACAGCACACTGGTACCCTGTCTGGTCAAAAGGTCTGTGGGTGGGGGCCTGGAGTACATAAACAAGGGACCCTTGGCCTGTGGGCTATGAGGCCAAGTTCTTAGCCAGAATCTTCTCCCAGTTCAGCTTTGCTGGTCAAGGATGCCCTTTCTGCCCTGCCCCTCCCCCAATTTATATTCCTATCTGTGAAGTAGGACCACCACCCAGGAGGGCTGAGAGCCTTGGTGGGGCATGTATGTACACCCAGGAGCTGCTCATGACCTGGCCTCTCATGGGGTCCTCGGTAACCCATACATGGTGCATAGAGTCAGTGGGACTGAGCCTGATCCATCCATCTGAACGGGACTGTGCTCTGTGAGTGAAGTGATGCCAATCACAGAGAGGATGAGGAGAGAGGCAGCCCAAGGCATCCCAGCAACAGTCCCGTTGCCTTGGTGACATGTTGACGTGACACCATGCTGGACATTTGGAGTGAAAACAAACACACAATTAAATCGTCGTCTGTTTTCTTCTTTCTCTTTCTTCGCTGTTGTTTTGTTTTGGCTGCTGTTGCTTTTTTTTTTTTTTTTTTTTTTTTTTTTTTTTTTTTTTTTTTTTGATGGTTAAAAGAATGTGTGTGTGCGTGTGAGTGTGTGTGTGTAAGCACGTGTGAGCCTGTTTGTGCTTATGTGCACCACATGCATACAGATGCCTGAGGGCATCATATTGCCTGGAACTGGAGATGCAGGTGGTTGTGAGCGTCTGACGTGGGTGCTTGGAACTAACCCCAGGTCCTCTGCAAGAGCAGTATGTGTTCTTAACTCCCCTGACTCTCATTTGCTTCTCCTTCTTCCCCACCTCAACTCACATCTCCTCTCTCTCTTGTTTTTGAGACAGGGTTTCTCTGTGTAGCCCCAGCTATCCTTGAACTCTCTTTGTAGAATAGGCTGGCCTTGAACTCAGAGATCTACCTGCCTCTGCCTCCCAAATACTAGTGTTAAAAGCACAAGTGACCCACAACCACCACCTGGCTTCTTTCTCTATTTTCTTTTTCTCTTCCTTCTCTCTCTCTGCTTCTTTCTTTCTTTCATTCTTCTCCCTCTCTTTCTCTTTTTTCCTCTCTCTCTTTCTTCCTTCCTTCCTTCCTTCCTTCCTTTCTTTCTTTCTTTCTCCCTCCCTAAGACAGGTTCTCATTATGTAGCCCTGGCTGGCTTGAATATAACTCTCTATGTAGACCAGGCTGACCTCAAACTCACAGAGATCTAACTGCTTCTGCCTCCTAAGGGCTGGGATTAAAGGAACAAGCTATCACACCCAACTCTTTCATTTTTTGAGACAGGCCTGAAACTCACTGTGTAGACTAGCCTGGTCTGGCACTCACAGAGACCCTCCTGAGTCTCTGGCTCCTGAGTGTCACCATACACTACTGAGATTGTTATCTTGACATTAAGCCTCATCTTTCCCAAGTTCTTGCTGGTAACATATTATTGTATTAATTCTTCGAGGATTTCTTTCAGACAAATATTTTGATCTTATTTGCTTGCCACTCCTCCTAATTTGTCCTAGCTCCATCCCATCCCACCCCACCCATAAAACTTCATGTCTTTTGTTAATTTGTTTATAGATCACCCAGTCCAATTGGTACTGTTCATACACTCCTGGGTGTGAGGTACCCACTGGATTGTGGTCAACATAGTTGGGGCTATATGCTAAAGAAGATTGGCCAATCTCTCCTCTAGCACTGAGCGGTGGAAGAGGCTCATGTCCCTCTCGTCATGCTAGAATGTTTACTAGCTTGACATCCTGCAGGCCTTATTCAGACAATTACAGCTCTAAGTGGTCTTGTCCTGTCTGGAATTCACTGTCTCACTCTGGTCCTTCTCAGCCTCTGGTCCTTACAGTGTGTGTGTGTGTATGTGTATGTGTGTATGTGTGTGTCTTTGTCTGTGTGTGTCTGTGTGCTTCTCTGTGTGTGGGTGGTATGGTGTGGTTTGGTGTGTGTGGTGTATGTGGTTGTGGTATGTGTGTATGGTATATGGTGTGGTATGTGTAGTATATGCTGTGTGTGTGGTGTGGTGTGTATGGTATGTGGTGAGTGTGATTGTGGTATGTGTGGTATAGGTAGTATATGCTGTATAGTGTGTGTGTGTGTGTGTGTGTGTGTGTGTGTGTGTACACATATAGTGTGACCCATCCTGGGGCATTTGGGAGCTGCTGGGTGACCTGAGTTGATGCCACATTGGACAGAATTATCAATGGCTGAGGCTGGTATTCCTGATGTGCAGGATCAGGAGGGATCACGAAGCGGCTGCTCTCACAGCTGCTGAGTCTGAGGAGGCCTTGGGGGCAGTCATGACCGAGGCACACTGGTGCATCAGCATTACCTTCTCTTCATCTCCAGTGTCCAGCAGTGTCCTCCCTGGCAAGATCTACCGTATGGCCCCAGACTAGACTGATCATGTTACTCCTGGATCTCCATCTGAAGAGACCTCTCCTTGATGCTGGTACTCTTGAACACGGTGGGACGCCCGTGGGCTCACATTGTCTGCTGACTTACTGCTTTGGCCAGAATAGAGCAGAAGTTTAGGGAAAAGGATAGCATGAACCCCAGTTCCTCCCCACCCACATCCCAGGGTTTAGAACCTATCCCAAGACACCCACAGCATCCAGACTCCACCAGGCCTGCCCTCTTACCTCATGTCAGGCTTGGAGCAACCCACTCTTGCTGCTTCTAGAGGTTGGATGAGGACACAGGGCGGCAGAGGGATGCCCTCCTCCTGGGAGGCTAGTGTGGGCAGATCAGCCTTAACCTGAGGCCCCAGGGATGCTAGATGCTAGAGGAAGAGGCAATTGAAAGTCTTCACCTCCAATTTCAGCCTGGCCCAGAGAAGTTCACAGACTGGATCAAGGCTGCAGAGCCTAGGCAATCTTGTTTGAGCCAGAAATACCTCTGCTCCTATCTCTCTGGGCTCCTTGGAAGCAAGTAGTAGGAGTATCCTGACCCCAGCAAAAATTCAGGCCCTCCTCTGATCCTGGGCCTCCACTTCTGTAGAGTAGAGTAGAGGCTCCCACCAGGACACTTGGCCTGCAAGGTGGAGGTGTGCTCAAGCAGCTGCCCATAGCTTGTGACAGCATTGAGTCTGCTGCCCCAGGATCTGTCCGCTCTGTGTCTAGACAACCCTTGTTGCTCTTGGCCATGGACACTTTGTCTTGAGAGATGCTCAGGGCCCAGCTTGCAATAGTTTTCCTTTGAATCCTGAAAACTCTGCTAGGAGCTGCTCCACACTCATTTTCTAGGAGGAAACTGAGGCCTGGCAGGGAGGAAGAGATGCCTAGTAGCCCTGGCCTGGCAGCGGGGGATGCTAGACAGCCATTACAGGTTCCCTGTGTCACTCCCAAGTCTGGGTCTGGCCAGGGCCACGAGTCCACAGTCTTTCTGTTCCAGGACAGCTTTAAGAATGAAGATGGGTGGGACCAGCCTGGGCCATGATGGACTGTTCCCTGCTCCTGAGGAGCCCTGCTTGGCCCAGCTCCTCGGGTCCAGGGATGTGTGGTAGTGGTGGGGGGAACCATTGATCTTCCAGGCAGGGGGCCGCACACACCAGGCAAGCCATAGCCCCATCGACCGCCCAGTCTACACCCGCTCCTTCCATGCTCTGCTAATAAGACTGCTGGGCCAGGTAGCACGCGCATGTCTGTCTGGGCTGCGGTGCCTGCCCCACCCGGCTTACAATGGGGATCGGTTCTGTGCTTGGAGGAGTCCTGAAAGAAAATGCCCAAAAGAGACATCAGCAAGGCCCTGGAACCCGAGAATGGCACCCTAGGAAGGGACTGCCCCCACCCCCACCAGGAGCAGGTGGAAGTCTCCCACAAGAGGATGGGGGTGCACAGAGAGGGACCAGGCAGCAGGGGATATGGTGAGGGATCTGAGGACCCTGGCCCAGGACATAAAAGAGGATGCAGCTGGGCAGTGGTGGCACATGCCCTTAATCCCAGAGCTTGGGAGGCAGAGGCAGGCAGATTTCTGAGTTCAAGGCTAGCCTGGACTACAGAGTGAGTTTCAGGACAGGGCTGCACAGAGAAACCATGTCTCGAAAAACAAAAATAAAAACAAAAACAAAAGGAGGATATAAAATTTTGGGGAAGGAAGAAAATGGATGCCCCAGCTTTGGGGTCACTTCCCTGTGGGAGTAGGGTACACCTGCTTCCCTGACAACCGTGTGGGTATACTTCCTGAGAAGGCATTTCAGGTGGCCCGTTTTGGGGTTACAGGAGTAGTCTGAACCCTGCGTGCAGCTATTATAGCCAGCAAGTAGGGCTCAGAAATGTCCTGGAGGGCCACCCAGCAGAGCATGCTCAGAAAACAGGAAGCTGAGATTCCCCAACATCCAACCCAATATCCCCATTCTCTACAGTAATCCTCCCATCAGACTGGCCTGTGACCTCATGCCCATCCCTCAAGCCCACCCCAGCATGAGCAGGCCCAGTTACAGCGGACACACAAGTCTGTTCCCAAGTGTGTCCCAAGAGCAGCAGGATCTGACAATCAGGAGTGGTGGTCTTGGACCCTAGGGAGCCCTGCCGGTGGCCCTTCTCACAGAGCTCTGCCCACAGCTCTCCTGTATCGCCAACGCCCCACACTGCCGCCCCCATCCCTAGCATTCCCTCAAGACCCAGATTCTGCTGCCCTCGGGACACCCAAAGGCAGCTTAGAGACAACAGGACTGTGAGGGAGGCCCCACCAGCACATTTGGCCCTCAAGACGGAAGTGAGTTAAATGCAGCTATCCCATAATAGCATTGACCCTGCTGCCCAGGAAATGCCCACTCTACAACCTGACACCCTTACTTGCTCCTGGTTGTGGGCATTTTCTCCCGAGAGGCCCCCAGGGCTCACCTTAAGTCTCACTTCATCTTGCAAACTGAGGAGCAAACTGAGGCCCAGCAGGGAGGAAGAGATTCCGGGGTAACCCCAGCCTAGGGGTGTGGAAGATGCTAGATGGTCATCAAAGGTTCTCTGTGTCACTCCCCAGCCTGGGTCTGGTCGGGGACACCCCCAGTGCCCACCAGCCCAGACAGGTGTGTGCGGTTGCCCTCTCCGATCGCGGCCCCAATGGCCTATAAATCAAGGGGCTAATCTTTCACCGTCCGCTGGCCTCTCTCGGGGCGTGATGGATGAGCGCCTGGCCTGCCGACTGCCGCGAAATCACCGAGCAGGCTGACAGCTCCTAAATTTGCCCGCTCGGAGTGTTGAAAGGAAGAATGTGTGTTTTCATAACCTACCTCAGTTACAATAAATATTTAAAATGCGCATTAAACATCCTCTCGCGCGCACAATCGGCCTCTGTAGCCCCGGCCCGCGCAGATTTAATTAGCTTCGCTTCCCCCGCCGGCCGCGCTCGCCCGTGGACGGAAGGCCCCTGTTTTCTTAAACTCTCGGCCCCCCATAAATATCAGCCTTGCACAGCTGGGCACGAACAGAAGCTTTTTGTCTGGCCTCCCTTCCCTCTATAGGGCCTCTGGGTAGGCTTGGCCCAGAGGCCTCTAGCACCAGGACAGCCCCCACCCTACCTACACACACATCAAGGGTCCCGTGGGTTCGTGTGAGTGGGGCTGAGTCTAAGAGTGTCCTGGCTGTGACTTCTCCAGATGCAATGTCACCAAGGGGCTGGGAAGAGGAGACCCAGCTGTGCAGGCAGAACTTCACCACTCTGGGACAGAGTAGCCGTGTAGGGATCTTCGTGCAAGGCCAATGTTGGACCTGGGCTAAGGTCCCTACATGGCACTGTGGAAGCTCAGGATAGGAATGACCCCAGGCAGAGACCCTTCCTTAACCTATTAGCAGGGCTGGAGAGATAGCTCAGCAGTTGAGAGCACTAGCTGCTCTTCCAGGGGACCCAGGTTTGATTTCCAGACCCACCAGACTGCTCACAACCATTTGAATTCCAGGGGACCTGAGCAAAGAAAGATATCAGTAATTCCATGGTACATAGACAGACAGACAGACAGACAGACAGACAGACAGACAGACAGACCCATACGCAGAAAATTAAAATTTAAAAAAAAATTTTGAAGACCCTTTTAGGGCATGGATGAGATGGTTGAGTGGGCGAAGATGCTTAAAGCCTGGGGACCTGAGTTTGATCCTTGAGACTCACACAGTGAGATCCAACCCCACGAGTTATCCTCTGACCTCCACTTGTGCACCATGGCACACTTATACACACACGCACACACACAAAGTAAATAGGTAAAATATGAGTGTAATAATGACAAATTTTTTAAAGAAAAGATCCCTTGAGATATGGAAACTGAGTCCCCAAGGGGTGGGTACAGAGGTTGCGGGCTCAGATCCTGGATCTGCGTGGAGCACCAGACCTTAGAGCATCATTCATTCAAGTTCAACCTGAGAGCAGATCTCCAGAATCCACATTTAAGAGCTGAGTGTGGTGGTTCAGTGTTAGAACTCTCGTCTGCCACACAGGAGGCCTGGGTTTGATTCCCAGCCAATACACTTCTGAACTTAAAAAAAAAAAGTCCTCTTTGGGGACTGGAGAGATGGCTCAGCATGAAAAGCTCAGCACCAGATGTTCTTCCAGAGGTCCTGAGTTCAATTCTCAGCAACCACATGGTGGCTCACAACCATCAATAATGAGTTCTGATGTCCTGTTCTGCAGATAGAGCTCTCTTATACATAAGATAAATCTATTTTTTTAAGCTGAGTGTGATAACATGTACCTGAAATCCTAGCCTTGGGGTGGATACACACAGATCCCTGGGCCTACTGACCAGAGCTAGCTTAGCCTTCTTGGTGAGCTCCAGGTCATATAGATCTTTTATAATAATAATAATAATAATAATAATAATAATAATAATAATAATAATATAGGAAGCACCTGAGAAATTATAGCAGAGGTTGTCCTTTGTCCTCTATGCTCAGTTACAAGTGTGCCTGCAAATTCATAAACACACACGCACACACATACACACACATACACACACACATATACAGGCCACACATGCACATTCATACACACATGGACACTCACACATATATGCACACTCACATAATACACAGGTAGACACATGTATACTCCCATACATTCACAGGTGCATACATGTTCACACTCATGTATACACACATGTACACATATGTACACATGCACACATATATATACATGCATACATGCGCATACTCATGCCCACAACTACACACATACACATGCACTCTGTCTCTCTCTGTCTCTACCCCTTTCTCTCTCTTTCTCTCTCTCGCTCTCTCTCTCTCTCTCTCTCTCTCTCTCTCTCTCTCTCTCTCACACACACACACACACACACACACACACACACCAAGCATCTATCCATTCACTTCCTTGTCCTCCCTGCCTGGGCTTCCTCACAGAAGCTTCCAGAACCTCCACCTCACAAGCTGTCCTTCTGGAGTCCTAGCATTCTCCTTGATTGGTCACATTGGTGCCTGGGCAGACCCATGGCTGAGCATAGAAAGGCCTGGAGATAGGAAGGCTTTAACGGGCCAGGCACCAGAGGGGCACTCATTGGCCATGCCTCTGGAAGCTCCAGACTGAATGGAGCAAGGTCTCGTGGAATCGGGGCAAGAGCCAGGCAGACTGAAGAGAAAGGCTTGTGAGGTCAGAGCAGCGGAGGAAATCGAAGCATCCTTCATGGAGGAACCCTGCTTGTCATACATCACACTCCTTCACTTTAGAGAAACCCAGGATGGAGTTGATACTCCAAGTTGAACTGTGGGGACCCCAGTCTCATGGCTGCCATCAATACTCCTAGCACATGTATAAGCTTCAAGAAGGGGCCCAGAATCTGCTCTCCATAAGTCTTCCAGGGTGTTGAAACTGAGGCTGGGGAGGGCAAGCCCAGCTCACTATGGCCATTATAGGTTGAACTGTGTCCTCAAAAATAATGTGCATAGACCAGGCTGGGTGATGTACACCCATCATCCTTCTCTGTGGTCTGAGGCAGGAGGATTGAAAGTTCAAGGCCAGCCTTGGCTATCTATCTACAGTCGGTCTCAAAAACTTTAAAAAATGCCAGACATAATAATGACTCCCATTCTCAAGAAGCTAAGTCAGGAGGAATACTAAAGAGTCAAGGATAGCCTGGGCTACACCATAAGTCTCTGAACAGCCTGGGCTACAAGGATAGAGCCTTGTCTCAAAACAAAGACCAAGATGTGTTCAAGTCCAAGCCCTGGTACTGTGGTTGCAGCCTTGTTTGCATGTGAAATCTTAGCGGATGATCAAATGAAAAGGTCAGTCACGCATACAAGTGAGAGATACAGAAGCTCCTGTGTGTGCTGGGTGGTACTTACTGCAGAGACTCACAACTGGCCAGAGTGCTGAGAATAAGGAACTGTGGAGTGCTAGGCCCTAAACATCTCAATGGCTTTCTCCAAGGCGCATGGAGCATGATAGAAGAGAGGGTGGAAGAGCCAGAGGGTGAGAGGGAGATTGCAAGATGCTGTCCGCCGGATATGGTTGTGGCTCTCATAAACTTGTCTGTGGTTCCTGAAGATCAAGCCATTGACACTCCATCAGGAAGCTGAGTAGACATATTTGCCCAATTATTGAGTTGAAGAGATTGGGGCAGTTAATGGTTGCTGGGAGAAGGGGAGGCATCCTATTGGGTGGTGTGAGCCACTGGTGAGTTGGTCATGCTTCTGTAAGTGACCCTTCTGCCCATGCTCGAGAAACCCTAATGACACTCGGTAGATCCTTTAAGGAGGGAAGGGGGATGTGTTGGGAAGAGAAAACGTTCAGTAGGAATGGGAGGGGGGTGAGAAGGGCAGCGAGGGTAAATGTGGCCAAAATACAATATATGCACATTGAAATTGTCATAGAATAAATGATTTTAAGAAACCAGTCGCAAGGCTGGCTTCTGATCTACTTCCCTTGTAAGATTGGGAGACCTGGAAGGTAGAATTTGGTGGTGGAGTGCTGGCCTGGCTTGCGTGAGGCGCTGCGAGGAGGTGAAGGCAGGTAAACCTGGAGGGAGGTGGAAAGCAGTGGAGCAGCAGCAGTGGAGAGGGGTGTAGCCACAGGCTGAAGGATGCTAGAAGAGGTTGCAGCTCAGGCATTGGAATGCAGCTGGGCTGGTGGGGAGGAGTGAGGCCTGGAAAGTAGGTAGCAGAGTCCGGGGGTGGGGTCATGGCTCTCTGGAAGGAAGACTAACCACAGGTCATTTGTGTGGTCCTGGGATGTGGAAAGACACAGTTGTCCAAGCTGTCCCCAACATTGTGAGGCCTGGAATGTGGGCTCAGCCTGAATGCTGCTCATCAGTTCTCTGACACCCTGGGCTTGGTTGTCCTCTCCTCTGATGGCCTCTAGGTGTTGGCTGATCTCCTTGCCCCTCCCCTTAGCCTTCCTTTCCCTTTATGACTCTCAATCCCCCTCCTCCCCTATCATTCTCCCTCCCTTTCCTTTCTGTCTCCCTTCCCTGACTTCAGTTCTAGGGATAAAAACCAGGGACTTGCATGTAATAGGCAGGGGCTCTACCACTGAGCCGTGCCCCAACCCCTCACTGGGGGATTCTAGGCAGGTGTTCCACCACTGAGCCACACCCCAGCCCCTCACTGGGGGATTCTAGGCAGGGGCTCTACCGCTGAGCCACACCCCCAGCCTCTCACTGGGGGATTCTAGGCAGGGGCTCTACCTCTGAGCCACACCCCCAGCCTCTCACTGGGGGATTCTAGGCAGGGGCTCTACCTCTGAGCCACACAGTTTATCATATGGATGTAGTGGAATTTGAGGAAAGCTTTACCTTTCTATCTGTTTTTGTATCCCCTAGACTGCAGGCTTCAGCTCTGTAGCCTGGATCTGGCGTGTCATAAATACTCAGAGATGGCTTAGTCAATAAAAGGCTTGCTTTGTAAGCACAAGGACCTGAGTTCAGTTCTCAGAATTCATATTTTAAAAGAGCTGGACTTAGTGACACATTCTTAGATGCCGACACTAGGAAAGCAAAGACAAGATGATCCCTGGGGCTTGTTGGCCAGTCACTAGCCTACTTTGATGTGTTCCAAGCCAGTGGGAGATTCTGTCCCAATAGCAGAGTGGCCTGAGAAGTACAGCTAAAGTTGACTTGCAGTCTGCACATATTCAGGTGCAAACACACAAACACACACCTGTGCATACACAAATACAAAAGGACAGATGAAGAAACCCGCAGGAAGCTCACAGGGTGAACTTGAATACACAGCAGAAGAAAGAAGAGAGACCCCGCCTCACTGGACAATGTGGAAGGCAAGAACCGACTCCCAAAAGTTGTCCTCCAAACGCCACACATGCATTGTGGCATGTGCAGGCCCTTCAAAGAAAAAAATAGGAAAAATTTCAATTGATTAGAACTGGCCCGTCGGACATCCCCGGCACCTGCCTAATTAGTCACCCAGTTGGAGGTGTGGAACGCAGTATAGAGTACTGCCCTAACAACACCTGAACCAAAATCTCTTTAACAGGGGCATCACAGACTCAAAGGGGCCTCACCTGGTTCCTTGGAGGGCAGCACCTGGCCTGGCCAGTTGTCCCTCACCCTGGGAAGCCAGGAGTCTCTGTGGAAGCTGAGGAGGAGAGGCACAATTTGCCTGAGATGACTTGTGGATTCAGAAGACAAGCATCGATGGTGTGGCTGCCGTGTCTCGGGCTCCATACTGTGTCTCAGGAGTAATGGGGAAGAGTGTCCAGGCATGGAAAGAACTCAGCCGCTAGACACAGAAGCCTGGGAGAGACAGAGAGCTGGGGGCAAGCTTGGTCTGCACCCCTGTCATCTCTCTAAGTGTGTGTAGAGTCAGCAAGCCTTGTACCCAGGATGGACAGAGAAAGAGACACCATAGTGAAGCCCACGAGAGCTACCTGTTAGCTGGGGCACACGTGGATACATGTCTCCACCTGTCTCGCTTCCCACTTCCACACAGTGTGTGTGTAAGACACTTTGCCTGGCCTCCTGGGGGTCAACAAATTTACTGCCTGCTGTCTGCACTTTTCTGGGTACATAACCTAGAAACTCACAGATTCTTGGGGCAGAAGTGCCCCCCAGATGTGGTGAACTTCCCTTGGGGTGGTGGGGCCATATGGGTCATTGTTCTTTGGTGTCTTAATGGGTCTGAGGCATGACCCTTGACCCTTCCACACTAACTTCTTTCCTTCCCACTCCCCACCCCCTCCCATGCATTTTTTTGTGCGTGAGAGTTGGAAACATCCTGAGACTCTCTGGCATTCAGCAAGAGTTGAGTGGAAACTTGTGCCATGGTGGGAGGCCAGTCCTGAGCCAATGATTGTCACAACACCCTGGCAAGAACCCCACAGAACAGCACGGAGCCTGCCATGTGTGGGGCACGGACAGAGTCTGCGTGAGTGTACATGTGCACACATGCGCAGTGACACCCTTACATGCGCCGTGGGTTTGAAGCGTTCAGCATTCAAGTGCTAGTAACACAGTTGGGGACCCTTCTGGCCAGCCTAGGGGCCCAGGTGGCATGTCACAGATTCCAGGGAGCCGGCAGGGGAAGACGCAGAGAGTCCGGATGAGAGGCAGTCAAAGTGTCTGGTACATGCTTTCACTGAGAACATGTTTTTAATTTTTATTTCTTTCAAAACAAAGTTTCCTGTAGCCCAAGATGGCCCTGAACTCACTATGTAGCCTAGGATGACCTTGGACTGCTGATCTTCTTGCCTCTGCCTCCCAAGTTCTGGGATAACAGACATGTGCCACCACCTGTTCCCAAGGTGATTCCCTGTACCTTAGGTGGTGCTTGGGATAGAACCCAGGGCCTTGGGGATGCCAGCCAAGCACTGTGAGCTATATCCTGACCCCAGAAGTGTGCTTATAAATCACACAATGGCACCACCAGGTAAATCTTCCAGACCAATCACTGGCTGGGAGTAGGGAGTTGAAGCTGGTGCCAGCTATACCTTGGGTGAGATCAGAGAAGCTCCTGCTGATGAATACTTGTGCCCAGAACAGGAGAGTCACTCAGATGCAAAGGTTGGAGCTCAGAGCCAGGTCTGGGACAAAGATATTGTCAGTGGGTGGAAGTCCTTGAAGCTGGAGTAAACCAGGAGGGCTTCCTGGAGTAAGGAACCTCTGACAGGTTGAGAAGCCCAGACTCTAACCCCAGGCCATGTGGCTAGACCTTTCAGCACATCTGGATACCGGTCCCCCTGCTTGTCTGACCACTGGCAGCTTGCCCACAGGGCAGCTGAAATCTGGCACGCACGTGAGTGTGTGCCCATACGTGAACGCACGAGTGCACGCGTGGGCCTCCCTGACAGCCGATATTTCACAGGCGCCTGAGCCAACTCCAGCTCCCGCCCGCCTGTGCCTGTTTATGAAGCGGAGGGTAAGTATTTAATTAGTCGCCTAATTGCCTGGGTAATTGGGAGACGTACTCAGCTCTCCAAGTAATCAGTTGAAACAGGCTTCGAAAATATCTGGCCCGATATTCATTAGTGTGGCTCAGTCGCTAAACAGTTATTGTGTTTGCTTCAGGACAAGGCCCAGCAAACAGCTGCGCGCCCTGCGGCTGCCCACCAGCCCCTGCCGGGCAGTGGGACCTTCACAGATAGACTGACAGACAACGGACAGTGCTGGGCCCTGCTGTCTGCCCCTCCCCGACTCCCCAAAGGAAGGACCCCCACCAACCTGCAGGAAGACAGCACAGGGTGGAGGAGAAAGGGGGGCAGGTAGGCAAGCCTTCAGCAGCACCTCCCTGGTACCACACTCTACAGTTTGTAGACTGAGCGCATACATACAGATACCTTGCTTGCACACAGGGACGATAAATGTGTCCCTTTTACAGATGAGAAAACCAAAGCCAGAAGTGCAGAGCAGCCTGGGTCTCCCTGAGTTCAGAAGTTTCTCTCTTCTTCAATCCAGAACCCACTGCCTGGTGAGAAACAGGCGAGCAGTAGTGGATGCAGCTGGGGTCAGTGTCTTGTCGGCCGGCCCCCAGGCCTCACATAGAGCAAGATGGTCCTGCCAGCTTTGTCCCATAGATGTCTACCATGGGATTGAAGGGTCTCCGAGACCCTGTACTCTCCTTCCTTCTCTCCATCCACCCCTTCATCCACCTGTCCATCCAGCCATCTCTACAGCGGACCAAATGCCTACCCCTCTACTCACACCCACCCATCTCCCTCCCTTCCCTCCCCATCTCTCCATCCCCCTCCCTCTCTCCATGCCTTCTTCCATTCACTGATTCCTGCTCTCATAAGTACTCAAGGATCTCCCAGGCCAACGTGATTTGGAACTGGCATAGCCTTGGATAAGTCAGCTCTGCCTCCCCCC
>NW_022196905.1:133893521-133906260 GCF_008632895.1 Mastomys coucha
ACCCAGGATATACCATGGGCACAACTGTGGAGTAAAGATCTAGAGAGCCAGCAACCCAGGGCCAGTGGACCAGATGCCTCAGAAAGGAACACTAAACTACAAGAGGTCTTGACCCAATGACTGAGTAGTTGACTTAGTGAGCCATTAGCAGTATGTGATAACGTTTACAACATGGTGCAACCAACACCTCTGTTTAGTAAGAAAGCCTTTCCCCTAAAGGAGCCCCGAGATTCAAAGTCAGTGTGGGGAGGGGGGGGGGAGTAGCTGTGCAAAGGTCCTGAGGCAGAAGGGAGGGTGGGAAATTGGGGTTTCACTGAGTGTGTGTGTGTGTGGGGGGGTACTTGGGTAAGTAGGTGGGTTCAAGAATGCAAGAGCCCACAGGGCAATGCCATGGCACCAGGAAACCTTCAGTGGTATTAAGAGTGGATGAGGTATTTAAAAAAAAAAAATGTTTCCAAGGAGAATCACGGTGACTCCCATGGGAAGCCCAGCTGCTTTCTGGAGACAGAGATGCCAGTTTAAGGAAGACACCATGTGCCCCTCCTTTCACCTGTCTTGGGCCCCAGACACCCCTAGGTGTCCTGGCCTCTTGCTTGGAAATCAGATCATAGGGGAAGGCATTTGTGTCTCAGACATTTATCACAGGTTGCCTGGAAGTACTCCATCTGAGAACTTTGCTCTCACTGATAGCCCCGCCAGCCTCACTCTGCCCTGTTTGTTCCTCTGCTTCCTTGGCTTGGTCACACCGACTCTCAGCCCTGCCAGTCTCTCCATAAACAGCTCCGGATGCCACCTGTCCTTGCACCAGTTTTGATGAACATCTGTATTGGCCAGTTCTGCTCTGTCAATGTGTGGTCTCATCTGACCGCTGCTCTGTGCACATACCCTCACCCTCTCCAGGGACAAGTATGCAACTTTTGTCCAGGTCTAAGAATTGAAAACCTAAGTTTGGCCGGGCAGTGGTAGCGCACGCCTTTAATCCCAGCACTTGGGAGGCAGAGGCAGGCGGATTTCTGAGTTTGAGGCCAGCCTGATCTACAGAGTGAGTTCCAGGACAGCCAGGACTACATGGAGAAACCCTGTCTTGAAAAACAAAAAAAAAAAACAAAAAACAAACAAACAAAAAAGAAAACCTAAGTTTGGGTCTCATCTTTGCTGTGTGACCTTGGACAACCTGCTTGGTCTCTCTGAGCCTTTTCTTCTCATCTGAAAACTAATACCCAGTAGTGGGGTATTATGGGAAATTAAAGAAGACACAAAATACCTTGTCCTGGCCAGTTTTATGTCAGCTTGATACAAGCTAGAGTCATCTGAAAGAGGGGAACTTCAATTGATAAAAGGCCTTCTTAAGATCCAGCTGTAGGCCATTTTTTAAATTAGTGATTGATGGGGGAGGGCCCAGCCCATTGTGGGTGGTACCATCCCCTAGGCTGGTGGTTCTGGGTTTTATAAGAAAGTAAGCTGAGCATGCCATGAGGAGCAAGCCTGTAAAAAGCAGTCTTCTCTGGTCTCTGCATCAGTTCCTGTCTCCAGGTTCCTACCCTGACTTCCCTCAGTGATAGGCACTTACCTGGAAGTTTAAGCCAAAATAAAACTCTTTATCTCCAAGTTGCTTTGATCATGGTGTTTCATTGGAGCAATAGAAACCCTAACTAGTGTGTACCTGCAGGGAATTAAAATAGGGCCAGTAATAACAGGATAGCCACGGTTGCCCCTGCTCCAGCTGCTTCTAAGCCTGTCATGACTCATCTCATTTAATTTAATGCCCACCATGGCCTTTTCCCCATTGAAGTAAACTTCACATGAGCTAAAACTAAGCCAACAGTTACTGAGTATTAGGGGCATGAGATACATTCACAGTGTTGCGCAGCCACTCTATCCCTCTGTTTAATGACAAATCGTTTTTCCCAGAGAAAACCTAGGGCCCTGTTACTATGGATCCCCGCCTCTCTCCTCAGCTCCTGGAAGCCACCAGAGCCCTCGTAGCTTCTGTGGGTTTGCTTCAGTGGTTTGCCAGGCACTGTGGAGTAGCAGAGTGGGAGGTGAGTGTACTCGCAGTTAACCCACATGACTGGGTGCTGCACTCTCTCCTACCTCACAGCCTCTGCAATGCGGTTCCATTCACAGGGGATCTCCCCTCTCTTCCCCACCAGGTTGACGGCCAATTGCCTATTCCAGGACTCTGATTCAGTGTTGTAGGACGATGCCCATCTGACTGTATTTCTCTGTGAAGCCCAGGAGCCAAGTGGCATCATCTTCTGTGGCTGAGCTATATTCCACAATGTGAATGGCTTCCACCTGTCAGAACTGGGTCTGCATCCTTGTTTATCAGGCTGGAAACAGACACGGAGAATCGCTCCTGTCTCAAGCTGATGGTAAGACTGGGCAAAGATGTGATCAGGGGAAGGGAGGCTTGGAGTATGTGCTCTCATTCTTTCCCTCAAGACCCCATCTTTAGCTGGGTATGGTGGCACATGCCTTTAATCCCAGCATTCAGGAGGCAGAGACAGGCAGATCTCTGTGAGTTTGAGGCCAGCCTGGCATACATAGAAAGTTCCAGGCCAGCCAGAGCTGCATAGTAAGACCCTGTCTCAAAAAAATAATATCCTATCTTTAGCCCTGCTATATGCTATGAGTATGACCTCATACCCCCTTCTCTAAATGCTAGGATTACAGTTGTAATTACAATTATGCAACACCACGCTAGGCTTAAGGGTGTGTATGTGTGTAGAGAATGTGTGTATATGTGTGTGCACACATGTCTGGAGGCCAGGTGTCAATATCCATTGTATCCTTCAATCTCTCTTCACTTTATTTTTTTAAAGGTTTTTTTTTTATTTTATGTATATGAGTATACTGTAGTTGTGCAGATGGTTGTGAGCCATCATGTGGTTGCTGGGAATTGAACTTAGGACCTCTGCTCGTTCCAGGCCCTGTTCGCTCAGGCCCAAAGATCTATTTATTATTATATGTAAGTACACTGTAACTGTCTTCAGACGCACTAGAAGAGGGTGTCAGATCTCATTACGGATGATTGTGAGCTACCATGTAGTTGCTGGGACTTGAACTCAGGACCTTCGGAAGAGCAGTCAGTGCTCTTAACCCCTGAGCCATTTCTCCAGCCCTCCACCTTATTTTTTGAGATGGGGTCTCTCATTGAACCTAGAGCTTGCTGAATCAGGTAAATTGGCTGTCCAGCAATCCCCAGAGAAACTCTTGTGTCCACTTCCCCAGCGCTGGAGTTACAGGCAAGGTCTGCCACATCTGGCTTCATGTAGGTTCAAGGGATTTGAACTTAGGCCCTCATGCTTGTATGACAAGTACTTTATCCACCAAGTCATCTCCCCAGCCCTAGGGCTTAGATTTTAATTCACACTGATACAATCTCATGGGTAGTTTGTGCCAATTACTTCCATTTCTCTTTTCACAGGGCATACAGTGTTATTCTCATGTGCTTCACAGGACCTCCAAATCCATGGTTACTACCTTATTTGAATGGTCAATTCTCATTTAAAGATATTTAAACAGTGTGTTGATTTCTACAAATTTGGACCATCTGGAGGGCTCTTCAGTCCTTTGGCAAACTTACATTGCTGCTGCTGCTATTTCTTCTGTGTGGAGGACCCCTTCTAGCTGTTCTTAAAGCTCAGATCCACTAAGGACAAATGTTCTCGGTGGTTGCTTGTTGATGATACCTTTGCTTCCTTTGCAGGTTTGAGATAGTTTTGCAGGGTATAAAATCCAGGGTCAACAGATTTTCCAGGCCTTGCTTAACACCTTCTTGCTTTGGTAGTTTTGCTGAGAAATATGTTGTTAACCTTTCCTTTACCCCCTGTATACTTTTCTTCTCTCTGCTTTTACAATTTTTGTCTTCATGAGTTTTGAGTAATTTGTTTTCCTAATGTTTCTTAACTTGGAACATATTGAGATTTAAGAAAGATTTGTTTTATTTTTAATTATATGTTTATATGAGTGAAACACTGATATATATGTGTGTATGTATTTATATACATATATATAAATATATATACATATATACACAATTATATATACACAAATATATATTTATATATATATGGAAGGGCATATTAGGGTTCTCTAGAAGAACAAAACTTACGGCTGACAGCAGAAGGTGTGGCCCACTGTCATTAGCAAACCCATTCCTTACCTAGGCCTAGAATATTTTTGATCTCTGAGACTTGCTGCTGAATTAGCTTACCCACTTCCTAGTTCTTTCTGAACTAAAGCTGGCTGGTTCAACTCAGCTGTTCCAGCTCAGATTCCTCTCCGAGCTGACTGGTTCAATCTGGTTTCTCTCTCAGCATCTGACTTTTACTCTGTTTGGCTTCAAACTAACTCTGGCAATCCGTTTTAATCTTCTGGCTCCTCATGCTCTGGCTCTTTCTGTCTTCACCTGTGTCTAGCTTGTTCCCTCTCTGTGACCTGTATCTCTGTCCAACTGTCCTGGTAAAACTGCCTCCTTCCTCTCTCCCTCTGCTTTGCTCCCTTGTATGTTACTCTTTCCTCTCTCCTCTTGTGAGAGTTGGGTGTATCCTGTTCTGTCAAATCTTTCTCTGATTTGTCACTTTGTCTGCCACTCATAGGCACATGCAAACAAGTCTGTTTTATAATGTGAGTTCTAGGGATCTGATCTTGGGTCCTTTGTGTAGTTCACTACACTGAGCCTCCCCAGGCCCTGGGTCTTTTTTTCATTTTTTTCTGCCTTCTGTGCCTCTGCTTAGTTTTCTGAGTGGTGCATTTGTTTAGTTACTTTTGCATAGTGTGACTTAAGTCTCTAAGATGGGCAGTTTAATGGAGGGGTTTTTATTTGGGCTCCCGGAAGGCTCTGCTCATGGCCACTGTACCAGTTTGTCTTCTATTGCTGAGATAAACACCATGACCAAAGACGACTTGGGGAGGAAAGGACTTATTTCATCTTACAGGTGACAATTCATCACAAGGGAAGCCAGGGCAGGAACACAAGGCAAGAACACAAGCAGAGACCATGGAGGAATGCTGCTCACTGGCTGCTTCCAGGCTCATGTTCATATAAAGCCCAGGCCCACCTACCTACCCACAGTGGAATGGGCCTCCTATATCAACCAGTAACCAAGAAAAAATGCCCCACAGACATGCCCACAGGCCAGTCTGATGGGAGAAATTCCTCAGCTGAGGTTCCCTCTTTCCAGATGTGTCAAGAAGATGAGAATTACCCCCTCTCCCTAGTCAGTTTCTGGAGCTTGTTTTTGGCTAAGTTGTGGGTTCTTCTGTTTTCCATCTTTCTCCACACCTCCTCTTGCATCTCTTCAGCTTCCTGACACTAGATAAGAGAGAAAAAGGCTAGGGAGGAAAGGAAAGAGCTCCCTGAATAAAGTCAGGGGTCTGAAACAGGGTGACGTTACCACTAGACTGCTTCCTGATGAGTAGGACATCAAGTTTTTGGGAGCAAGTTTGATCTTTGCTGTCAGGATATCTAATTTCTTCTTGTTTCTTCTTTACACATGACTACTTAACAAACTATGACCAACAGCAACCAACCAACAACCCACCACACCTCTAGCATATATTATAGACCCTCCGAAAAACCATCAGAATTTCAACATCATACAATTACAGAAACTATCTGCCATTGGCAAAATCAGGCCCCTGCTAGAGTACAAGGCAAATCTTAGTCAGCTACTGTTGACTCTCTGAAGCAGCTCCACATTCCACACGTGGGATTAAAACAAAAACAATATTCCTATAATATTTGCGCATGCAGGAGGAATCCAGTGTCTTCCGCAGTTGCTCTCCACCTTGTTTTTTTGAGACAGGGCCTCATCACACCCAGAGCTCATTGATTCTGCTAGACTGGCTGGCCAGCAAACCCAAAGCATTTTCCTGTCTTCACCTTCCAGCTCTGGGATTTCAGACATGTGAGACCACATTCAGTTTTTAATATGGGTCCTGGGGATCCAGTCAGGTCCCTGAGTTTGCAGTTTATCCACCGAGTCATCTCCCAGCCATGAAGTTTCTGTCGACTGAGTCTTATCACTGCGGTTTTAACTTTGCTTTCTTTTTTTAAAATTAATTAATTTTAACATCGCCACCACCATTTCTCCTCCCTCCTTTTCTCCCAGCCCCCGACCCAACACTTACCCTCTTCCTCTTCCCCCATCCACTCCTCCTATTCCTTTTCAGAAAAGAGCAGGCCTCCTATGGATATCAATCAGTCCTGGTATATCAAGTTGCAGTAAGGCTAGGTACCTTCTCTCCTATTAAGGCTGGGACAGGGCAGCCCAGTAGGAGAGAAACAGTCCCAGAGGCAGGCAACAGAGTCAGAGACAGCACCTGCTGCCACTGTGTAGACCCAGCTACACAACTGTAACATATGTGCAGAGAGCCTACATCAGGCCCGTGTGTGCTCCCTGGTTGGTGATTCCGTCTCTGTGAGCCTCTGTGAGCACAGGTTAGTTGATTCTTAGGTTTTCTTGTGGTGTTCTTGACCTCTCTGGTCCCTACCATCCTTTCTCCTCCTCTTCCATGGATTTCCTAAGCTCCACTTAATGTTTGGCTGTGGGTCTCTGCATCTGTTTTTTATTAGTTGCAGACGAAGCCTCTCTGCAGACATCTGGGTTAGACACCAATCTGTGAGTACAGCAGAATATCAGTTGAATCATTTCGCTATTTTTTTTTTTTTTGCCAGTCATGTTTGGTTCTATCCTAGGTTTCTGGGCTACCCAGCCTCTGGGTCCTGGCCCTCCAGGCAGTGTTAGAGGTGGGCTTTCCTCTCATGGCATGGGTCTCAAGCTTGACCAGTCCCTGGTTGGCCACTCCCACAATTTCTGTGCCACCTTTACCCCAGCACATCTGTGGGCAGGGCTAATTGTTCTGACTCTTCTTTCTTAAAAACAAACCAACAACAACCAAACCAAACTAAACCAACAAACCGAGCTTTACATCGTCAGTTGCTAGGTAACTTGTTCCTGTGACTACATGCAAGGTGCTTTGGCCACTGTGGTCCTTTTAGGTCTCTCTGATTTTAATGGCTTTGTGCACCTGGGGCAGCTCTTAGTCTGGTGGGAATTACTTCTTCTAGAATATTCTTCCTGAGGCCTTGTGCGTAATGAAAATTTCCAGTGTGAGTCTGTTGAGAGGGACCAACCGCCCCACAGTCCCATGTCAGCAATGGGCACTGTTTGGGTCTTTTTTGTTTGTTTGCTTGTTTTTTTCCCCTTCCAGATGGTTCTCTTCCAGTTGAGTGCTGAGCACTCAAGCTATGGGCCCACAGAAATCTCCAAGGGTTTCTCTGCCAAGCTCTCTGCTCATATGTATGCTCATTGTGTGGCTTTTCCTGGGGAGACATGAAAAACCATCCATCGACCCCAGGGAGGGCACCAACAGACCAAAGAGAGGATCCCACTCAGGACCAGCTTAGGGAGCCGGTGAAGTCACTGAGATGATTCACAGGAGCATGAGGGACTCAAGGAGCTAGCTGTACGACTTGAATACCCAACATGGGTGACTGTGCATAGGGCTGTAGCCTGGAGTCCCACCCCAGTTAACCTTCCATCTCCTGTGTCCTCCAACATCCTCAAGACTAGGAACATGTGGGCAGGAGTAAGTGGGAGCTGGGGTTCCAGCCAAATGTCTAATGAGCATCTTCCCCTCTTCACAAGGAAATGTTGGCAGCCTTATTCTCATTGCCTTAGAGTAGGGCGTCTTAGACCGTTCACGACAACCTCTCACCCTGAGACACTGTTACATGAGCAGAGAGGTATGTAAGGTTGGCACATAGATCAGAGCAATATCTGACACTACATATTAAGAAATTTATTTTTAAAACAGTCCTTTGGTATAAACACAATTTTCATCAATTACTAAAGAAAAAGAGCAAAATTTCATACTGATGAGCTGGACATACTTCATTTAATTTAAGATTTTATTTAAGATTTTAGTCATGGGGCTGGAAAGACAACTAGAGGTTGGAGTTTGGTTTCCAGCACCTGCATCCAGCATCTCATGATTGCCAGTGGCTTCCTTTCCAGGGAAATCTGACACTCTCTTCTGGCTCCCGACAGCAACTGCACCCGTGTGTGTGTGTGTGTGTGTGTGTGTGTGTGTGTGTGTGTGTGTGTGTGTTCGATCTGAGGGCCTCACTAAACCATCCAATCGGTAGTAACGATGGGTGGTGTGTACAAAAGAGGGCAGGGACTTAATCAATGCAAGCTTATGACCTGCACTTACTGGGAATTCCTCTTTCATGGGGAATAATTGCAATCCCCGATCCCCATCACAAATGGGGTTAAACCGGTTACCCACGCCTGCCGGTGTAGGGTAGGCACATGCTGAGCCAGTCAGTGTAGCACGCGTGCAGCCCCAGACATCTAAGGGCATCACAGACCTATTATTGCTCAATCTCGGGTGGCTGAATGCCACTTGTCCCTCTAAGAAGTTGGGGGACACCGACCGTTCGGGGGTCGCGTAACTAGCAAGGCTACGTACCCCACCCCGACCTCTCGCGGGGAATGGGGGTTCACACACACACACACACAATTCAAAATAAAATCGACCTAAAAATTGAATCTTGGCTAATATTGGGTACTGTAGAACACGGCATCTTGGACAGATTTTAGAGCTGATGAGTGTTTTGGGGTTTTGGGGAATGTTTTGGGGTTTTGGGGGGGGTTTGTTTTTATAATCATCCACGCTGAGAACATCACTTCACATAAGCACATAGCACAAGTGGCAGACACATGTTTAGAGATGTTGGGAATTTTTTGGAACATCTATCCCACTTCCAAGTCAAAGTTCATGGAATCATTTTTATTATGAAACTCAAGTCAGCAACTCAAAAGTTTTAAAATAAAAAAAAATGTCTAAAAGTTTAAGGATTCCTTTTTCATGTATGTGTGGGTGGGTATGGGATTGCCTGTATATCAGAGGGAGAGAGAGGCTGTGTGCACAAGCATGTGTGTGTGCTTGCCTGTGTGTGTGAGTGTGTGTGTGTGTGTGTGTGTGTGTGTGTTCACATGCAGTGCTCACAAAGCCCAGAAGAGGGAGTCAGATTGCTTGGAGCTGGAGTCACAGGCTTTTATGAGTTGTCTGACCCAGGGGTGCTGAGAACTGACCTCCATTCCTCATTCTTGAGCAGCAAATGCTCTTAACCACTGAGTAGTCCCTCCAGTTCCAGCCCTGGCTGTCCTAGAACTCACTATTGTAGACTAGGCGGACTCCAAATTCACCTGACTCTTCCTCCTGAGTGCTGGGATTAAAGGTGTGTGTCACTATACCCAACCTGGAATTCATTTTTGATCACTGCACATTTAGAAATCTTTTATTATTGCCATTATTTATGATTCGATCCCTGCCCTCGGTCACATGACCCCACATGTGGCCATGATTCTCAGTTTAAGATCGTGGGTGACAGACAGACTTGGTTTCCCCAGATTGTTTTGTTTACTGTCATGACCTTTTGAGTCATCCCTGCTCCTGTAAGTAACACCTCATCCACACTCCCACAAGTACCCCCAAGGAATCATTGGCTTTCCAAGTTGAATTTTGATTGGTGTCCTTCCTTTGACCTATCACTGGTATTCTATCTCGGATGAGCAGTTGCTTGTTCATATCTCTCCAGGAATGGTGTCACAGGCCTGACATTTTCTCAAATAGGAGCAAAAGCTTGGGATTCTGGCATACACCTTTAATCCCAGTAGGTTCAGGATCAAACCCAGGTCCAGGCAGAGGCAGTTGGATCTCTGTGGATTCAAGGCTAGCCTGGTCTACAGGGTGAGTTCCAGGACAGCTAGGGCTAGACACAGAGACCCTGTCTAAAATAAAATACAAAATAAAACAAAACAAAACTGGTAGGAATTTTGTCAAATAGGAGCAAAAATCTAGTCCTTTCTGCTTGTCTTGAGTGGAAGTGAAAATCCTTGGTCAGTCTTCAGACCTTGAGGCCAGATGGCGATCATGGGGGAAACTGATCTTAGATCCTGATTCTGGTAATTCCTGAGTCCTGGATCTTCATGTCTGCAGAAGGAGATGTACCCAGGCTGCAACTCTAATTGACAACTTTCTTATGCTATAGAAGCTGAACTAGTTACTATCTGTCTTAGGGTCTCCATCGCTATGAAGAGACACCATGACCAAGGCATCTCTTATAAAGGCCAACATTTAATTGGGGCTGCCTTACAGCTTCACAGGGTCAGTCCATTATTACCATGGCAGGGAGCATGGCAGCATTCGGCAAACCTGGTACTGGAGAAGGAGCTCAGAGTTCTACATCTTGCTCTGAAGGCATCTAAATGAAACTACCTCTTCCACACTGAGTGGAGCTTGGTCTTAGGAGCCTTAAAGCCCACACCCACAGTGACACACTTCCTCCAACAAGGCCACACCTCCTAGTAAAGTCACTCCCTGTGGGCCAAGCATTCAAAAACATGTGTCTATGGGGGCCATTCCTATTCTAACCACACTATCTTATTCAGTGACCAAAATTACTGACAGTTTAGGCGAAGAAAAGTTCATTTGGACCCATGATTTAGGAGGGTTCATTTCTGTGCGGCATGTTCCTCCCACCATGAGGGAAGTATCATGATGGTGGGGGCAGCTGGCAGAAGCTGCTCATACCATGGCTAACCAGAAGCAACAAAAGGGAGACCGGAAGTGGCTGGTACTATAGTATACAATCCCCTACTCCTAAGTACCTACCAGTCAGGACCAAGAAACAACGCTACAAGTTAGGGACCAAGTGTTCAAGCCATGAGCCTGTGGGGACATCACAACGTTGGAGTTTCTGTGCCCTGGGAATAGCCGCTTTCTAGGAGAGCACGGCTGCCCCAGTCAGGTCCCTGATGGTAAGAAATGCTGAGGGTGGGAAGCAAGTGCGAGGTTTGGTCAGGCTGGGCCAGAGAGACACAGTAAGGGACATATGTGATTGTGTGTGCATGTGCACGCGCGTGCGTGCGTGCGTGCGTGCGTGCGTGTGTGTGTGTGTGTGTGTGTGTGTGTGTGTGTATTTGGAGACGAGAGGTCAACCTTCAATGTCTTTCTCAGTAGCTGTCCATCTTGGTTGGTTGGTTGGTTGGTTGGTTGGTTGGTTGGTTGGTTGGTTTTGAGGCAGGGCCTCTCATTTCCCAGAAGCTTACCAAGTAAGGTAGACAGACTGGCCATCAGGCCCCAGACCTCTTGTCTCCACCTCCCCAGCTCTATGCATGTCACCATGCCTGGCTTTTTTTAATATGGGCCCAGGAATTGAACCCAGGTCCTCATGCTTGTTCAGCAAGCAGTTTAGCATCTGTATGGTCTCCTCAGCTGGAGCCTTGCCAGGTATGCCCTGACAAGGTGAAAAGAGGGAATAAATTACATACTCCCCACTCCTTACCTTCAAGATGTCCCCAAACGCTTAGAACAAAGGCCTGAGGTATAAGTCATGGCCACGCCTTTGCTCGCTCCCCTGTTCCCATCACAATACCTTCCCTCCCTCATTGCAGCCCTGCAGAATGTTTGTCCATTCCTACCCCAGGGCCTTTGCATGTATCTACCAGCAGCCTGGTCCCTCTGCCCTTGACTTTATCCAGCTTGCCTCCAACAGTATACCCTGAGGTGCCCTGAAATCCCACGCGGAACTGAATACACAGGGAGATCAAGCGTTTTTTTACCTGGGGACCTTCAACTAGGGAAGGGACAAAGATCAGGGTAATGGAAGAGAAAGAAGAGCCACATAGTTTCCTCAAGGATCCCTATGATCCTGCATCTTCCCCGCTAAGCCTGGGCTGTGGGCCCACATGCCTTGGAATGGATGGCTCTAGATCACCAACCAGCTTCCTGAAAAATACCCTCTTTAAACAGCAAAGCTGGGGAGGAGGGCAGAGAGGAAGGAAAAATAATTACTTCTCAGCCCCTAACCTTTCCGGCAAGTGACTCGGTAATAAATAACCAACGTGTCCCTCCAGTGCGATCCATCAGCGGGAACCCCTAATTACTCTAGACTCGAAAGCAGTGGCATCCAGGCTCCTTCAGATAAATAAAAGATTAACGTGGCCGGAGCACAGACCCAGCTGTGGGGCCCCCTGATGCACCTCTGGAGAAGTTGGCCTGAGATGGGGGCACAGAGCCCTGGGGTCAGGGGGAGGGGAGGGGAGGTACTGCAGTCCAAGAAACAGATGAAAGTTAAACCAATACCATCGCTGTCTTCCACTCAAAGCTGGGTCATGGTGACTTGGTGATGCCGCTGCAGACTCCACCAAGAACCCATTATGATTTTGGGCAGTCTGGTCTCTGGCTCAGGGTCCCAGACTTTGTGAGAGCAGAAAGCTGGCTACAGCATCTGCTCCTTCCCACAAGCTCCTGTCCCCACTGCAGCCTCAGTGTGACCTTCCTGGGTTAGCCTGGGAGTTCACATGGAAACCCGCTGTTGTGACTGTCCCTCTTGGTGGTCTGGCAACCCAGCTGGATCTTTAGTATCTCTTGTAGGACCCTGCTGAGCAGCCTAGCTGCCCCTAGCACTAGGTCAACTCTAGAGGTGACAGAAGTAGGCAGGGCCTTTTCTGATGGTCACCAGATGACACATCCCCATGGGGCCAGACTGGGGCCAGACATTGCCCCTCCCACCCTTCCAGCTCTGCTCACACAGAGTATGCCAATAATTATTTTATTTTGGAGGAAGGGTGGAAATAAGAGCTTCACACATCTAGGCAGGGGCTCTACCACTGAGCCACACCCCCAGCCCCTCACTGGGAGATTCTAGGCAGGGGCT
>NW_022196905.1:133906270-133913904 GCF_008632895.1 Mastomys coucha
CTACCACTGAGCCACACCCCCAGCCCCTCACTGGGAGATTCTAGGCAGGGGCTCTACCACTGAGCCATACACCTCAGCCCCTCACTGGGGGATTCTAGGCAGGGGCTCTACCACTGAGCCATGCCCCAAGCCCCTCACTGCAAGCACTCTACCTGTGAGCTCTATCACCAGCTCTCTTTTCACTTTTTATTTCAAGACAATGTCTGACTAAGTTGCTCAGGCCAGCCTTGAACTCATTCTGTAGACCAGACTAGCCTTGAACTTTTAATCCTTCCGCCTTAGCCTCAGAAGTAGCTGGGGTGACAGGCCTGGCTGTATCAGCAGTTCTATACCCAGCCTGTCAGGTCCAGCACAGCTCAGCCTCGGCTCTGAGAGTCCCATCCTGAGCTAATGGGTTGATGGAATTCCCCTATGTGAACAGGATCCAAACAAGGAAGTAATCTGGGCTGAGAGTGAGTGGAGGGGTGACCTTTCCCCGCCCACATACACACTTCCCTTCCTGGTTTTATAGGATGAGGACAGACAGGTACAAGTAACCAACCAGCTTATCAGAAGCCTGGGATAGTATGGAGGGCTTCCTGGGTTGGGTGGTATGGGGCGGGGGTGGGGGGAGCTGACAGACCCTTCACAGGAGAATTAATTAAAGGCCTCTCACTCTGTGGCTGCTGAGCGATTTCTGCTGACCACACCAGGCTGATTAATATTACATTAGCCTTTAGGAGAAAGGCATGCACTTATTAACCTGCTGTGCCAATCTGTCAGCACCCGGCTCCGACATAGCATTCCCGGAGCACAGAGCAACGACTGTGCAGCTCTGTTCCCTCTAGGGGCTTTGAGGATGCAGCAGCTGTCCCTTCTGCTGAAACCTGGCCCCACTTGTCTCCCTGGAAGGCCTTGGGACTCCCAGGGGGCAATAGTGATGTGTCCCCTATCTCGGGTTGCACCTGAGGCCTCTGAGGTGAGCTTTAGGCCATTCATCCAGCCTGATCAGGCTGAGGCCTAGAACTTTGGACTACAATGTCATCAGAGCCTTATGTGGGTCACTTGTAACCAGGCCTTACAGCTGCTCATAGCCCATCCCTATGCTGACTTGGGGTTGGGGACTGGGAATTGGTGGGGGTAGCTCTGTGCTGACACTCTAAAACACCTCAAGATATGACCAAATTGGAGTGCTGCCGACCTATGCAGCATCGTGGGGGAACAGAGTAAATGTACATCCTTAACAACCTGACCTGGAAGCCTGACATGAAGAATCCAGACCCCAGGCATGGACAGGCCTGACATCACCAGCTGATGTTGCCTTCTGGGGATCTGTCAGTGTTTTACAGGAAGCCCAGAAGGCACATTTTACCTGAGACTGCCTATTCTGTTCTTTGAGGTTTGTTTTTGTTTGGTTTCTCTCTTTCTTCCTTCCTTCCTTTCTTCCTTTCTTCCTTCCTTCCTTCCTTTCTTTCTTTCTTTCTTTCTTTCTTTCTTTCTTTCCTCCTCTCCTTTCTTTCTTTCTTTCTTTTTTCTCAATTTCGTGTTAACACAGGTTGTATGTGGAGTGAGCAACCTCAAACATAGCAGGCTATAAACAAACTTGTGGGATGGATCTTAAAGAGGGGCTGGGGCTCCCAAAAGGAAAGGCAGTCACTCAGCCTTGGGTGTTCTACTTCAGATACCTTCTGTCTTGTTTTTGAGACAGACTCTTACTGCCCTAGAATGTATCAATTCAACTAGGCTGGCTGACCAGCAAGCCCCAGAGACCCATCCATTTCTGGGTCCTCAAAGCTGGAATTCCATACTTACCTGGCAGGGGAGGTACCATGATCACAAAGGTGGTTTTCCCAGGGCGAGGCTTATCCATTGCACTCCAGATGTGCTGACCCCTTCGATTTCCCCAAATGCGGGAAACTTGACTGCACAATTTGTGGTAGTGGGGGACTGCATTCGCGCTCTCCCCTGAAGAAAAAAAAAAGCTGAGATTCCAAGTGGGTGACATTATGTCTGGACTTTATCTATCTATCTATCTATCTATCTAATCTATCTATCTATCTATCTATCTATCTATCTATCTACCTATCTATTTTTTGTTTTTTTGAGACAGGATTTCTCTGTGTGGCTCTGGTGCCTGGGAACTCTCTCTGTAGACTGTGCTGGCCTCGAACTCACAGAGATCCACCTGCCTCTACCTTCAAAGGTATGAGCTATTATTGTCTGGCCTAGGCTGGATTTTTTAAGCATGTTTTTACAATGGAATTCAAGTCCTCATGACTGTATGGCAAGCACTTTACTGGGTGAGCTGTCTTCTTCCCACCCCACCGTCTTTAGAAGCTGTCAGGCAGGTGGTCTCACCTGCAAGAAGAAACTGAAGAGGTAGGGGCTTGTTTATGTTGGCCCTTGGTTTCTCTAGCTACAAATTAAGGAGTTGATCCAGAGTGTTCTTGGGAGCCTTTAATGCAGAATTTGCATGTGAGGGAGTCTTGTCACAGATGTTATTGCCAGAGCTAGAACCCTTGGTGCTGGTCTGGCCTTTGTTGGGGTGGGGAGTCCTGGACCCTGCATATGTCATTTATGGGAAGAGTGACTTGTCCCAGCCAGGTGGCAAAGCCCACACCATGCAGTGAGGCCAGGAGCTGGGGGCCTGAAGAACACTCCAGCACACTGGCTCTTGTTTCTGGAGAAAGAATTAGTAGGAAGGATCTTGCAGGTTCCTTCGATAGAGAAGGAAGCATAGGGACAAGGTCCTGGCAGTGAGAAAGGTCCAGGGAGGACCAGATACGGGAAGGGAGGAGGTGCTGCTCTAGGTGCTAGGTTTGGGGTCAGCCTTAGGGAGTGATGGTAGATAAGGACTCCAAGGCTTTCTTTTGGGTACTGCATGTAGGGTTTTGGGTCTGTCTCCACCTCTCTACCTAAGGGGATACCCCCAAGCATCCCTCAGGGAGTGGCTGGAGGGTCCAGAGTATGTGGGCTACAGTGTTAGAAGGAACAGACACCACAGAAATTCATGGTTAGAGACCCCCTAGGATAAAGGTCCCAAGGGTCTGACACTCCTACCTGCATAGCTGAGATCCTGGGTGTAAGCAAGACAACAGAGAGGCCTGAGCTCAGGGTGATCAGAGGTGACACTCAGCCAGGGATCAAGAAGGGCTCACTGTGGAAACACAGGGATTGAGGAAAGACTTGAGGGGAGAGTTGGGCTGGAGTAAATGAGGGACTAGAGAGAGAAGGGGGAGATACAAGGAAAGGGGAAAGGGAGGACAGAGAAGGAAAGAAAGAGTAAAGAGAAGACAGAAAGAGGAGAAAGGAGAATGAGATAGAAGAAAGCTGGAAAGAGAAGAGAAAGGGAAAAGGAATGGAGTAGGGAGGGGATGAGGAAGACAGAGAAATGGAGAGAGGAAGAAAGATAGATCAGAGAGACAGAGAGACAGAGAGGAGATAGACAGACATACAGGAGAAAGACAGATAGACAGAGGAGAGAGAGACAAAGAGAGAAACAGAGGAGTGAGAGAGCAGAGGAAAGACAGACAGAGAAAGAGGAGAGAGACAGACAGAGAGGAGAGGGACAGACAGACAAAGAAGAGAGAGACTAATAGGACAGGCAGAGAAGAGATGGAGAGAGACAGAGAAGAGAGACAGACAAAGGACAGAAAAGAGAGAGACACAGACAGGAGAGAGAGGAGAGAGAGACACACAGACAGACAGATGTGAGAAAGAGAGAGGGGGAGAGGGAGGGAGGGAGGAAGGAGAAGAAGGAAGGTGGAGACATGGTGTTGCTTAATGCTAATCTGCTTGTAGCCAGATCACCTGTGACAGCATCTCTCAGGCCACAGTAAGGAGCAAAGAGAACCTGCTTGGGGGCCCAGGCCCTGGGCTCCTCTGGGTCCCCTAAAGGACAAGGTTAGACTGCTTACACCCTAATACTGTCTGCATGTGCCTGTGACCCCAGCTGGGGACCCCGATTATCCAATTTGCAAAAAGCCCTGCCTTCTGTAGGCCACTGGCAGTGTGGCACCCTGAGCTGAATCAGGCTATGGGATACTCCTGGCCTGGCCTTAAATGAGTTGTCTGGGCCAGCCTTATTTTCTTCATCTGTCAAAGTGACTCTGGGAAGTTAGAATTCTCACCCATACCTGGAAACTCAGGTGTGTACCCTCACCCCAAGCCTGATGCAGGTTCCGAGCGCTCTTCCCAGCCTCCTTGGCACTACCCCAGTCCCCTCCACAGGCACAAATGGAGCCTTTGGATCCCATGACCATCCCACAGCCCACTCCAGCCTGTTCCGGATGCTGCCCAGCTCGGATCATAAACCCCAACTTTGATCTGGCTTTATTCCTCTGACCGGAAGAGAGACAAGGACTCCTCCCAGGCCTGGATGTAGATTCAGCACAGGACAGATGGCTCCATCTGACACTTAGATTCTGAGGCAAAAAGGACCACATTCCCAAGATAGGACCTAATCCTTGGCCCAAGGGTGGAGCTCTGAGGGAGGTTGGGGCCAACCTAGGAGAAAGACCCTCCTGGGAAGAGGACCCTGAGAGACACCGCCAGATACTCCTCAGCCTAGACTCCAAGGCCTGGGCTGAGTACAGATACAGGAAGAGGTACAGATACCTGAGAGGTAATGGCTAGGATATTCACCATCTAAGTAAGGCTCCACCTGTGGGTGCCACGAGATGGACTCCCAGCAGGAGTCACCTGCCAGTCACCTCAGAATCTCTACTGCCCCAGTGAGGTCTGCCCTGGTCTCTGACTAAGAATGGGGACCCCTCAGCCTTTGTTATGGTTTGGATGTGAACTATCCCTCACAGGCTCCCTCTGAACTCTGGGTACCCAACTTGTGGTACTGTTTCGGGAGGTTGCAGAGTCTTTAGGAGGTGGGGCCTGGCTGGAGGAGATGCTTGACTAGAGAGGCAGGCCTTTGAGAGCTATGACCCCACCCCTGGTTCCTGCTGTTCTCTGCTTGCTGTGCCCCCTCCCTCCAATTGCTTGGCCAAGGTGGCCTGCACCTTTAATTCCAGGCAGAGGCAGACGAATCTCTGAGTTAGAGGCCAGCCTGGTCTACAGAGTGAGTTCCAGGACAGCCAGGGCTACACAGAGAGACCATGTCTACACAGATAGACAAAAACATACTTCCGCTTCCAGATCGACCTCCAGGTGAGCCCAAGGAGCTCATTTCAATCTCCTGCCTTCCTGCTGTGGGTTTGTAAGAAGAATCCTGTCCTCTCTAGGCTCCTGCTGCACCTGGGGCTGGGAGCTCTGTGGAAACAGGGCCTTGACCCACATTCACTGGGGTGCAGCTAGAGAGGACCCCCACCCCTACAGACTTCGGCCCCAAGATTCCTTGGTTGCCCTCCTCCCGGTCCCCCATGGCTCCGTCTAAAATCGACACAGTTCCTTTCTGAGACGCGATGCGTGTTTTCCCCGTCAGGTTTACAAATAACTTCAAATCTTACTGTTTTCTTTCCCTAATGAATACTGCGAAAGCGGTTACAGGCTCTGTAGTAATGAAGGCGGGCGGAAGCCCGGCAGCAGCTCTGCCAGGCTGCATTAGCACTGGGCCCGCCGCCGCCACCATGCAAGCGTGATGACTGAGGATCCATTTTATTGACAGTATCCACCTGGGCAATGCCTGCGTCAGGACTTGGTGCTAAACTGGGTTTGAAAGACGTTCCTGACCCTCGTTACCACTCTAATTGTGCTTAAGAATCCAGATTATTTCAGAAGCGATTTCAGCACCCCGGGGAAGGACGTTACCTATCCAGTCATTGATGGCTCCTGGATCTCTGGAGATGGCTTGGGTCCACAGGGTGGTGTCACTGCTCCACACTCTGAGCCTTGAGATGATTCCTTTGGAGATGCTGGGTCCCACTGGATCTGGTGGTGGTTGGGGGACAAGGCAGGGCATATGTGTGTCAACAGTGTCCTCTTTGGTTGTGTGAAAGTTGAGGCCCAGGAGGTGGATGGGCTTGCTGTACAAACAGGAGGACTTCAGTTCAAATCCCAGCATGCCAGTAAAAAGCCAGGAGTGGTCTCTGGTGTGACCAACCCCAGCACTGTGAGGGCAGAGACAGAAGGGCCACTAGGGCTTGCCAGCTGACAGCTAAGCTTGCTTCCGTGAGAGGCTTTATCACAAGGAAATAAGGTGAATGACAGAGACCCTTGGTGGCCTCCTCTGTCCTCTTTGTGTATGCACCTGCACACGTGTACCACATGCACACCACACATATGCACCACACCTAGGACCTGCAGACATACCTCCACCTTACACACACACATACATCACAATCACATACACAGAAACAGAATACATATATGTACACACATATAAGAAGTAAAGGTTGAAGCCCAAAGTCTCAAAATCTCACAGTTAGTAAGGTCTCACTCAGGGTGAGTGTGTGTGTGTGGGGGGCGCATTGCATCATCGATGGGAGCTCCCATAAGTAGCAGGGCACAGCTTTGCATGGTCTATGGCCCCTCTAATCTCTCCCAAATACGAAAGGGGTGGAAGGTGCTCTCTCCCACTCTATGTCCAGGTGACCAAGCTGAGGACTCATGACTAAACACTGCTTCTAGGCCATGAGGCAAGGGAATGTCCCCAACCCACGGCTTGCAGGGAGCCCTACCTTCACCATACACTCCTCACTCTGACATCCTGCAGGTTCTAGGGTTATCCATCCTAGTTGGGAACAGTTGTTATGGGGGAAATCAGCCCAACACTTGCCTGGGACTACTGGGACACTTGGCACGGATCCTGGGTCTGGATCCTGGCTGCTCCCTGACTTGCACGGGAGTTCTCTCCTCTCTGGGCCTCAGCTCCTGACACGGAGTTAGAAGACTGCTAGCAGACCAGGCCTGCAGGGGCACTGCTGGTGTCTGCTCAGCACTGGGGACTCATGGTGGCCATTCCTACTTCTATGATTCCCTCCCTGCTCTGCATGCCCAGGGCAGGGGCTGGGGGGGAGGACAGTCGAGTACCCACAATGGGGTATCTAACCATCTATACAAAATGCTCTCGGTATGTAGAATTGGGGTGCTGTTCTCTGAGCCCCCAACGCTTCCCATCCATTTCTATATCATCCCTTCAGACCTTTGGCTCATTTAAAACATTAGGTCAAGCGTTTGCTTGGTTGGATTTGAGACAGGGTGTCAGATGTCCGGGTTGGCCTCAGCTTCCCTGTGTAGCCGGACTTGACCTTGAATTTCTGATCCTTCTCCCCCCACCTCCTGAGTGCTGGCATTCTGGGTGTGCCTCACCATGCCAGGTGGAGGAGATGCTGGTGACCAAACCCAGGGTCTTGTGCATGCCAGATAAAGACTCCACAAGCCGAGCCACATCCCAAGCCCTAGCATTACAGTTTCAGCGCCTTGGAGGCTTTGTCTCTTCCCAGGCACACACGGGACCTACTGAACCAGTGGACTGGGGCCCCATAGGAGCTGGCCACTCTCAGCTCTGCAAAGTGGCCCATTCAGAAGAAGCCTTACCTAAAATAAACTCTCTCTATACATCCCAGAGTGATGGAGGGTTTCTAGGTGATCTTCAAGTTTGCCCTTGACCCATAATGCTCCTCTCACATTAATTCTCCTCCTCCTTGTCCTCCTTCACCACCACCACCAACACCACCATCACCATCACCACCACCACCACCACC
>NW_022196905.1:133914985-133917230 GCF_008632895.1 Mastomys coucha
ACCACCACCACCACCACCACCACCACCATCATCATCGTGCTGCTGAACTTCCCAGCCCCATACTGGGAAATTCTAGGCAGGTACACTCCCACTAAGCTACAACATCAGGCCTCTTTTTACTTCCTTGACACAAGGCTTTACACAATTGCCCAGGCTGGCCTTGAATCACTCAGTATCCCATGAATGCTTTGAGCTTGTGATCCTCCTGCCTCAGCCTCTAGATTAATTAAAATGACTTACCTGTACCCCCAGGCCAGGCTCTAGGCACTATTCAGAGAAGTATCCCACTCCATCCATCTCTTCCTCCAATGGTTAAATAAATGGAAACCCCTGGGCTCTTCACCCCACCTCAACATCACTCAGGAGCCAAGATAGTACCCCCAGGCCACCCAGGCCCCCCAAACTACTTTCCCTAATAGCCAATTATGAGGGTCCTTGAGTGGCTCGGAGGGGGACAGAAGGTAAGCTAGGAAGGCACCCACTGAGTGTGATTTTATTAATTTAAAATCAGGCCTAAGGCAAGTGACCCCACCCCTTCAGGCACCAGCCCCCCTCACCTCTCCCTCCTGCTCCAGGTAGAGGTGGCCAGCCTGGTTTAATTAATCCTCCACCATACCTTGGAGGAGATGTGGTAGCCTTAGGCAAGAAAGCTCTCAGCAGCTCCACACAGGGGCATCCCCAGCCTCTGCCTGGCTCCACACAGGGACAATCCCCAGCCTCTGCTCTGCTCCCTGCCTGCCTGCCTGGCTCAAAGCAGAAGCCTGGATTTTCTTGTTTTAATTTGTTTTTATTTCCCTCCTTCTCTTCTTCTTCCTCCTCTTCCTCTTCCTCCTCCTCCTCTTCTTCTTCCTCCTCTTCCTCTTCCTCCTCCTCTTCCCCCTTCTCTGTCCCCTACTCCCTTATTTTTGTCGAGTTTTATTTAGTGTGCTTGTTGGGGGGAGGTACATGCATGCATGTGCTTGGGGAGGTCAAAGGTCAACTTCAGGTGTCAATCTTCAGAAGTTGTTCCTGTTAGTTCTGAGGCAGGGTCACTCATTGGCATGGAGCTCACTGACTTGACTAAAATGGCTGGTCAGTGAGCCCCAGACCCAGGGATCCACATCTCCATCCTTCCTAATCCCCAGTGCTGGATGGCAAGCATGTACTTTCACGTGTAGTGTGTGTGTGTGTGTGTGTGTGTGTGTGTGTGTGTGTGTGTGTGTCTGTGTCTGTGTCTATGTGTGTGCACACGTGTGTTCTGGGGACTGAACTCAGGTCCTCATACTTGAGCAGCAAGGACTTTACAAACTGAGCCATCTCTGCATTCTTTATTTTATTTGTGGGGGCATGATGCCATGTAGCCCAGGCTAGCCTCGGGCTCCTGATCCTCTAGCTGTGGTTACAGGTGTGTGCCACCAAACCTTACTTTGGATTTTATTTTTAAATCAATCTTCCAAGACAGGGAGATGGGTCGGTGGACCAAGCCTTCGCTGTGCAGGAGAGGAGCAGACTCCAGGTGCCCAGG
This sequence comes from Mastomys coucha, assembly GCF_008632895.1. NCBI lineage: Eukaryota > Metazoa > Chordata > Mammalia > Rodentia > Muridae > Mastomys > Mastomys coucha. The sequence continues at coordinate 133,916,490 of NW_022196905.1, forward strand.
ACTTGTATAAACGCCAGGTGGGGATGGCAGCTCACTTTGCAAGCTGAGACCTCAGGGCTGAGACAGGATCTCCGGAGAAAGCGAGGGCTTCTAGACTAGCAAAATGGACAGGCTCCATTCAGCTGAGAACTTTTCAATTCCCCTGCCTCGGTGAGTAAGATGGACAATGACCAAGGAAGACCCCCAATGTGAGCCCACAAGCCCACAGATGTGAACTTGACTTCACACACACACACACACACACACACACACACACACACACACAATTCAGACACATTCAAAAACTCATGTTCTGTTTAATCAATCAAAACATCCATTTTGTTTAAATTGAGGCATATTCATTTGCATAAAGTATAGTTTCTATGTGATGGTGTGCTTATATACTCTGTGGCTAGACAGTGACAGTCATCCTGCCAGGACTCCACCATAACCAAGAAGGGATGGCTGTTGAGTCACATACAGTGGCTGAAAGCCACACTGCTACTGATCATGTGTGCTGCGGCTTGTCTGACTTCCAGAAAGCTAGGCTAGAAATATATGCATAAAATAAATAAAAATTTTTAAAAGAATTATTTATTTTATTTATAGGAGTATACTGTAGCTGTCTTCAGACACACCAGAAGAGGGCATCGGATCCCATTACAGATGGTTGAGAGCCACCATGTGGTTGCTGGGAATTGAACTCAGGACCTCTAGAAGAGCAGTCGGTGCCCTTAACCACTGAACCATCTCTTCAGCCCA
>NW_022196905.1:133917240-133927074 GCF_008632895.1 Mastomys coucha
AAAAAAAAAAAAAAAAAAAATTCTTAAAAAAAAACCAACCAAACAAACAAACTAACTAACTAACTACCAGTACACCATATGAACATGGAACATGAGATCAGATCTCCCTCCAGAACCCACATGAAGTTGGACATGGTAGCGTGCCCATGTAACTTCAATGTTCCTATGGCAGATGTGATGTGGAAAAGTTAAGAGACCCACTAGCCTGATGCACACAGTGGGAAAAGCACCAATACCTGAGGTTGTCCTCTGACCTCCACGGGGCATTGTGGTATGCATACCTCACAAAGCACAAATAAACAGAGGAGCAGAGGAACGGAAAGAGGAAAAAGTACAGAGTCTCAGGCCACCGCAGGTCTCAGTAGCACTGCCACCTCGGTTCTGCTTCTGGCCTCAGGATGTCCGTGTCCATTGCACACTGGCCGGACTGGAAGGAAAGAAGTTTACCCAGGCAGGAGGATCCCACAGGATCTCAGCCGGTATGAGTGTCGAGAGAAAGCCTTCTCTGGGGACAGTTTGCAGTGAAACAGCTCTCTTTTATTGGGGGTAAGAAGAGCTATATAGCCTTAGGGAGTATGGGTTTTGTACATTGGCTGGTGCTGAGGTGCTGCGAACACTTCATTTACATGAGGAGGAATTCTAGGTGCTTGCTGGACATGTCCTTATAGGGAGAGAGGGAGTTAGACCTGTAATTTAGCCACCAAGCTACGTGAACACCACAAGGGCGGGGGTCGTAAGTCTTACATGGGTTGGGACAAGCAGGCCCAGAGCAAGGAGGAAATCAGTCCTACTCCTGCTGGTTCTAGGACGAGATATTCAGGATTTGACTTCACTCTTGCTCTGGACTGGCTCTCCCAGTTGCAAGGCTTTCCAGCCCCACATACCCACAATCCGCTTTCTTATTGATTCAAACTCTCTATATAACTGAAGATGGCCTTGAACTCTTGATCCTCTAAATTGCACCTCTGCTGGGTAAAGTGGGAATCATGGGCCCCATATCTGGTTTATATAGGGCTGGGGATGGAACTAAAGCTCTGTACACGTTAGGCAAGCACTCTGCCACCTCCAGCCTTGTCTTGGACTCCTAAGTGTTGGGGTTACAGCTATGCACCATCACACCCAAGAATCTTTCTTTTTCTTTCTGAGATATCATTACATTGCTTGATAGGCCCTGAGCTCACAGGCTCATAGCATCCTTCGGTCTCTGCTTTCCCAGAAGCTGGGATGGCAAGCATACCAACACATCTGGTCCATCTTCCTAGAGGCTTTCTGGAGGACAGTTAACCTATGGTGTCGTGTCTGTTGAAAGGCTACCGCGTAGGGCTGGAGAGAGAGCTCAGCAGGTAAGGCTGCTTGCCAACAAAGCTTGGCTGTTCCCCCAACGCTCACATGGTGGAAGAAGAGAATATACTCCTGCAAGTCGTCCTCTGACATCCAGACATAAGAAAGGAAGAAAGAAGAAAAGACAGGAAGGAAGGAAGGAAGGAAGGAAGGAAGGAAGGAAGGAAGGAAGGAAGGAAGGAAAAGTCTACAGGTCTACAGTGAGGTGGGATGACATGGCTGATATCCCCATTATCCCAAAACATCTCCACAACCCCAGTTCTTCACATCCTTCTTGAACCCTGTCTCTCTCCTGGTACCTTCTCACTTAAAGTGGAAACTTCTGGTTTCTTTGGAAAGTCAGTTACGTCAAATGATGTCTTGCTGGGGAACACAGGTGAAAGGACGTCCTGCTAAAGCAGACACGTGAAAGAATGTTTTCCTAAAGCAGACACAGGTGAAAGGATGTTTTGCTAAAGCAGACATGTGAAAAGACACACGGTGTTCAGAATGAATTTATGTGTGACCCCACAGACACTGGGGGCTTGAGCATTGGTTTGCTTTGTTCCACCTCGACAGTCTTCACTAAGGACCCGCATGTATTGGTTCACCTTACATTTGTCTTGTTGAACTCTGCTTGTGGTGGCACCGTAGAGAGAAACTGGACAAAGAACTTCTTGTGAGTTTCCTGCAGCTTCTTGCCGCTTCCGCAGTGGCCTCAGGCCGTTGGTGAGTCTTGTTTTTTTTCTGGATTGAACTGCCCTTGCTGGTTCGTGTGTGGTGTCTGCTGAGAGGACTGGACTGCAGCTGCTGATTTGTATTTGGTGTTTGATACTGGATTGAACTGTTGATATCCTGACATTGAAGATTGGACTTGCCCCCTCCCACCTCACCCCAAGAACTATTTCTAAACAACTCCACTTCCCCTGTGTCCTAGTAACTTTTCTTTTCCACTAACTCTGGTGGGTGGTGGGCTAGAGGGAAGGTTGAACACTTATTAAAGTAGATTGGAAAACAATTATGCCTACAGTCTCTAGAATGTCCTAGAACCTTTGTACAGCCACCTGCACTTTGGAATTGGTGCATTATTCTACAGCAAGAATGGCTGTAGAATTCATTTTTTAAAATAACAAATAAATCATTATTTTTTATTTCATTGAATCTATCCATCTTATTTTGTGAAGTTAGCATGTCAGTTCTATAAGCCTTACCACAAACCCAGGGACTCTTCATCTATTTAGATCTTTTGCTTGGTTGGGTTGGTTTTGTTTTTGTCTTTTGTTTTGTTTTGTTGTTTTTTGTTTTGGCATTGATTTTGGTTTTCCAGGCCCTGGCTGTTTTGGAACTCACTCTGTAGCCCAGGCTGGCCTCAGAGATTCGTCTGCCTCTGCCTCCCAAGTGCTGGGATTAAAGGCATGCCCCACCACTGCTGGCTACTTAGATCATTTTTGACTTACCCAGATACTTTATAACATTTCAGCACACAGGTATTGTAGTACTTGGGAACTATTATTTTCTCAGCAACTCTCACAGTGTTTGAAGATGTGGGAGCTTTTCTTACTTAGGACAATGTTATGATATATTCACAATATACAATATTATAATACATCTTCTTTTAAAAACACATTTCCTTTGTTATTATTTTGTTTTTACTTTTTGGTTTGAGGAGTGTCCTTTTGTTTGCTTGGGTGTTTATTTTGGTTGTTGTTGTTGTTTTGGTATTTAGAGACAGGATCTCACTATGTAGCCTTGGCTGGCCTGGAATTCATAATGTAAACCAGGCTGACTCAAACCCACAGAGACCCACCTGCCTCTTCCTTCTGAATGTGCCACTACACTTAGCTCATTTTGTATTTTTTATTATTGTTATTTATTATTATTATTATTATTATTATTATTTGTGAGTATGTGTGCCCGTGTGTGTGCATGTGTGTCATGTGGTGTATATGGGCACACTCATGCTACAGCACAGATGTGGAGGTCAGAAGACAACCTCCTGGAGTCTGTTCTCTGCTTTCACCTTTGTGTGGGATCTGAAAACAGACCTCAGGCTGTCAGGAGCCCCTCTCCCCAGTTCCTGTATGGGACCAGTATATTGAGACTTGATAAAAGAATGTTCTGGCCAGGTATGGTGGTGCACATCGTTAATCCTAGCACCAGAGAGGCTGAGGCAAATGGAGTTTGAGGCCAGCCTGATCTCCATGTGGAGCTGAAGGCTAGCCAGGACCACATAATGAGACCCTGTCTTAAAAAAGAAAAGAAAAGAAAAGAAGGTCGTAGTCATCCTGTCTGAAGCTTATTCTTAAAGGAGGTGATGGTGATGATAGTGGTAATGGTGATAATGATGAAGATGACAAGGAGGAGGAAGATGGAGATGAAGTAATCCAGAAAGAATTAACACACGAGAGGCAAATCTAGATGAGTATCGGCCATTATAGTGGTCCTCCCCCCCACCCCTGTTGGTTTTTAATTTTTCAGAGTATTGAGGAATGAATTTCAGAGTAGGGTTGGACTCAGAAAACCACTTGTCTTGCAAGCATGAGGTTGTGAACAATTCCTCAGACCCCACCTAAAACATGCCACGCAGTGGGGCACACCGGAAGTCCCAGAACAAGTAGGTCGACATAGGTGGATCCCAGGGTCTCACTGGCCAGCCAGGCAAGCCTGCGTGGTGAGCTCCAGGCCAGGGAGACCCCCACTCAAAACAAGAAAAAAAAGTGAATGGCCCTGAAGAACAACACCCAAGGTTATCCTCTAGATTACACACGAACAAGCACACAGTCACACTCTCACATGCATACACACATACACAACCACCACCACCACCTACACCAGTCACAAACATACACACACACACAACCACCACCACCACCCACAACATTCCCCCACACACACATATACCATCACCATCACCTATACCACCCACAAACATACACACACATACACCACCACCACCACACACACACACATACACATCACCACCACTGCTCCCAGCCCTCACCCCCACCCCACACCCAGAATACTGAGGGAAACCCCAGAGGACAGTGCTCTGAGCAACCACTATGGGCTGACCCACACCAGTCCCTTACCCACATTCTATATTCACACCCTTCAGGCTCCAGGGACCAGAGCCATCACCTGCTGTTGCCTCTACCTCCCCTCCTGGCACAGCCTTGCCCACAGTCTTGCTCTGTCTGAGCAAAGCAGAGTTATGCCATTGTGCCAAAGGCCCTGAGAGATGCCAGCACTGGCTCAAGGCTGCTCAGCACGCCAGGGGAGTTGAGGAAGGCCTCCAGGCTCTGCTCCTGACATGGCTACCTCCAGGGTGTGAGCCTATGCTCCTGTTGGCCCCCAGGACCTCCTGTTCCCACCCCCTGCTCACTGATCCGCACCAGCACCCCCCCTCCGGGGGATCTGCTTCCTGCCATCTGCAGTGCCCCCGCCCTAGGAAGAGACACCAGCTATTTACCACGGACTCATTTACGTTGGTTAATTTTTAATAATATTGAAGTTTCTGTGTGAGTAATTCAGGTAAATTATTTATTAAAGTGCAAGAGAGAGGGACTAAGACAATTATCAGTCGCCAGTGTTACCTATCGTGTGGGCAGACATGGCCCAGGAGTGTGGATTGACAACCACTGTCCACATACCTCAGGGCAGTGCTGACACCCACAACCTGCAGCCATTCCCCCACACCCTGGCCACGCTAACCTCCCTCCTCCTAAGTCCTGAACATCAACCCTCAGTGATGTTTGCGGCCTCGTGTAAGCTCGGCTCCACCACTCCATCCCCACATCCCCCGAGCCCCACAGCAGTGACTTCCCACAGCTTCCATCCAGCACCTGGAAGCCTCTGGAACCCCTTTCTCCCCTTCACAACCACCTAACGTCTCATGTGTCTGGTTCCAAACACTCCTGTCCCCAGCTACCTGAGTTAGCCACAGCCTCCTTTTGTTCCCAAGAGACCTTTGAGAACACCCTCCGGGTGTGGCTCTCAAAGGTAAATATTGTATTCCTGTCCAGTACAACACTCAAGGAAATTTCCGCCCCCGCCCCCACCCCCGCATTCAGTAGGCGTGTCCACAGGACTCTGGGAGTTTCCCAGTATCAGTGCGAGCATCTCTGCATTGGTGGGCATAGCCCCATCACATAGTCAGTGGGGTACCAGCACTCCTCCGGTGTGTCCCAGGATAGGTGAGCTTGTATTCTGACTGTGATATCCTGACTCTAGGAACCCTGTTCAGACAAGAAGAGGGCTGTGGGGCCTGAGTATTGAGTAAGGCACCCAGAGGGGCAGGCCCGATGGCACAGTACATGCAGAGTGGGGGATGGACTTAAAGAACCAAGACCCAGGGAAGGCTCTAAATAGAGTGGCCTTGGCTGAGTGGAGGGTGTAGCGGAGATGCAAGGCTATGTATGTGTGGACGGGGTTGTCCGGTCTCCTTGGTAGACCCTTGGTGCTTGGCTGCCACCGGGCCCCTCAAGCTCCTCCACGATTCATCATACATTTCCGGGGACCATGAATCCAGGAAACCATCCCCAAATGCTGCTTAAGTTCTGGCCCTCTAGGGAGAGGTCGCCCTCATTTACTCAATCTCAGCCCGTGCACCCCACCTGCTCCTCCTGCCGACCGGGGACTGCAGCTCGCCTGCGCCAGGCTGTCTCTGCGATCACCACATCGGCACCCCACCCAGCTAGTGGCTTGATGCCCTTAATCACAAGCATCCAGGCAGCTGGGCGCACCAGGTGGCTTTACACTAATTAAAGCAGAGGGGGGCGTCACCAGCCTCCGGCACAGGCCCGGCAGGAGAGCCGGAAACTCTCAGCCTCTGTAGTTCCGGGTCATTCCTGAACTACAGAAGTGACCCGTTGGGTCGATGAAAGGCTGAAACTAGGAGCCAGAAAGGTGGGTTGTGTCACCCAGAGGAAGAGACTCAACACTTCTAAGAAGAAAATGTGAGCTCTGTGAAGGACTATTCAAAGCTTAAGCAAACAAAATAATAACCAATAGCGAAACAGGGCAGCTTTGGCCCTCCTGGCTCCCAACATCTGGCAGATATTGTGAAATGCAAGAAAACTGAGGCATGAGGGTCCCTGAAGACCCCAGTTTGGGTCGCTTCTATATGATTCTGGCCCTTTAATCCGATCCAGCATAGAAGCCAACAACATGGATAACCCTAGACCCAGACCAGGCTAGAGCCTAGGAGTCTCTCACTGCCCCATCCAAAGCTTGAACATCACCAGGGGAACATTTCTGTTTTCGTCAAATGGCCAGGAAGATACTGGACAGCTGAGCCAGCATCCATAATGCTAGACAGGTCTGGAGAGGTTCCCATTGCCACACCCCCAGAAGAGCTGCTGAGGTAGCTGAGGTAGCTAAGGAAGACTGTGGAAGCCATCCGGGCAGCCTAGATGAATGAGGGACTGGCTCTCCTGGGAGTTAGGAGCAGCTCATGGGGACCTTTACCTGGGACTCCTGCCTCCATGCCTGGTCCTTGGGACAGCAAGTGACTAGTCCCTCAGCTTGATCCAGGATTTCCTGCACCTGCTGAGCCCTTGAGGCCACTCTCTAAACACTCTATAACTTGGGACTTAAGCTAGGGTGCCTCACTGGGTTGCACAGAACCCTGGCCATTGGTGGTCTCCTCTTCCATGAGGTCCATGTGTGGTGTTTAAGTGAGTGCTCAGAACTGAGCTCAGGCGATCCAGCTCTGCTCCATGACATCATGAGGGGAGCCCAGAGTCCTCCCACCCTGCAGCTGAGGGAAGAGCCTGGAGGATAACCAGCAAGGCCCTGTCACCAACAAAATATACCCTGTCCCCTGGAGAGGAAGTCTGGATTGTCAGAGGTACCCACCTATCCCCGACACCCATCTGCCACCTCCTGACAGATCTTTTGTGGGGTAGAAAAGTCTTGACTGGCCTCTCCTTTAAGAAGTGTTGCCGTGAAAAGTCAGCTTATGTGTTTGATTTAATCGTGAACCAATGATTTTTGCAAAGTGGGGCATGACCCCGGTCATTCTGTGAAAATGAATTGCCTGGGAAATGGAAATTGTCACTTTATTACAGGATTTAAAAATTCAATCCCAATTGAATAACGATGTGAGGGAGAGCAGCCTGTGTCCTTCCTTCTCCCTCTTATTAATGAATTAGGATCCATGGAGAGGTGATAGGATTGCTAAACAGTATTCAATTTCCTGCCCCAGTCAAGGTGGTCTCCAGTAGAGGGGCGTCTCAGCCTCCCCACCTTTTCTTACCCTCCAGGAAACATCTCGCCACTCAGCCCTCTTCAAATTCCTGGACATTACACCACAAATCCGATCGCTATGCCTTTGTGTAAGCCGACAGCATCTTTCCCTCCAGCAATGTAATGGGTGGAGCCCAGCCCACGGGACCTAGTGTGCAGCTCTGTACTGGGTGAGGTTAGATCTGATGCTCAGAGAGTGAGAACCATCACCACCATCACACTGGGGAGCTGGGCTCTCAAACCTGCTCCATCCCATAGGGCTGGGCGTGAGGAGGAAGACAGAGCCCACAAGCTGGTTCTCATGTCCCCAGTGATGTGTCTACAGTCAGTCTGTGGTTGAGGGCCCGATTCCATGGGCCAGTCAACTGCTGAGTAACAAGGCTTAGATGGGGCATGATGGGTATGCTCGTCAACCCAGTACTTGGGAGATGAAGACAGGAGGGTCAGTAGTTCAAAGCTAACCTGGGCTACAGAACAGGTTTTAAAACAAGAAGAAAGAAAAGAAGGGGAGAAGGGGAAGAAGAAGAGAAATTTTGAAAAATAACAGATGTACTAAATATATGTTAGCTTTCCTTTCCTTCCTTCCTTCCTTCCTTCCTTCCTTCCTTCCTTCATAAGACAGGATCTCATGTAGCCCAGGCTATCCATAAATTCACTAAGTAGCCAAAGTTGACCCTGAATTCCCCAATCCTCCTGCTTCCACTTCCCTGAGCACTGGGATTGCAAGCATGCACCACTACTCCTGGGTCATGTGCTGCAGAAGGTGGACCCAGGGCCTTGTGCATGCTCAGTGAGCACTCTACCAGCTTAGCCACCCCCATTCCCAGCCCCAGACTATTTTTTTCTTGTTATATTTCTTAAACGATACAGAATGACAGCTACTTATATGGCAAAGCTTATTATCTGGGGGATTATAAATCATCAGAGATTATTCAAAATCTGAGGTAGGACAGGCAGGAGTTATATGCAGATATACTGCCATCATGAATGAGGGCCTGAAATATGGGCATTCTAGAATCACCCACAATGACACAAAGTGCTGATGTGTGTATATGTATGCATGAGTGCATGTGTGTGTGCATGACTGTATGTGAGAGTGCATGACTGTATGTGAGAGTGCATGTGTGAGTGCTTTTACGTGTGTGTATCTATGTGTGTGTGTGTTTATGCATGTGCATGAGTGTGTGTTAGAGAATGCATGCATGTGTGCTTGTGTGTGTGCATGAGTGTGAGAAGGCGTGTGTCTGTTTGTATGTGTGCATGTGTGAGTGCCTGAATGTGTGTGCTTGGATGGGTGCATGGGAGTATACTGCCTGTGTAGTATGTATATGTGTGTGTGTGTTGTGTGTGTGTGTGTGATTTGATAAAAGTATAGAGCACAAGCTTGGAGAGATGGCTTAGCAGCTAAAAGCACTTTGCTGCTCTTGTAGGAGACCTGAGTTTGGTTCCCAGCACCCATGTCAGGAAATTCACAACTGCCTGTAACTCCGGTTACGGGGGCCCCTATGCCCCCTTTCAGTCTCTGTGGAAAATGCACTCATGCACACACACAGGCCAACATGCAACTAAAAATAAAGTAAATTTTTAAACACAGGCTCCGACTCTCCCTATAACTTCTTTATCTACCTTGTAGATGACCATATTGGACATTTTTCCCTGTGCTGTGTCTTCCTGTGAGATGGGTGTCACATGATGCTGTTGGACAGAGTTCCCAGCTTGGAACCCCAGTCAGTCTACAGCAACAGTTCCTGGGGAATCTCATTGGCCATGGAAGCAAGGGCTCAGTGGGGAAAGGAACTGCTGTACAAGCATGAGGGCCTGACTTTAATCCCCAGCACCCACATAGAGAAGATGGACACAGTGGTACATCCTGGTTAGCCCAGCCTGGGGAGGTGGAAACTGGACTCCTGGGCCTCGCTGGCCAGGTTCCAGTAAATAACACAGTCTTTAAAACAAACAAACAAACAAACAAATATGTTGGCTTGTGCCTGAGGAATACTACCTCTGGCCTACTCTCTCTTCTCTCTCCTCTTTTCTCTCTCTCTCTTTCTCTCTCTCTCTCTTTCTTCTTCTTCTTCTTCTTCTTCTTCTTCTTCTTCTTCTTCTTCTTCTTCTTCTTCTTCTTCTTCTTCTTCTTCTTCCTCCTCCTCCTCCTCCTCCTCCTCCTCCTCCTCCTTCTCTCTTCTCTCTCTTTGCTCTCTTCTCTCTCCTCTCTCCTCCTCTCTCCTTCCTCTTTCTTCTCCTCTCTCCTCCTCTCCTCTCTCTTTC